>NC_065526.1:4843721-4878545 GCF_006386435.1 Epinephelus moara | reverse complement strand
TCGGTATACTTATTTTCCCAGACATTCATAAAAATGCTATGGCATTTAAATCCTGCCTCATGATGGGAAATGAATAAAGCCTTGTTGAAGACTGTTGTGTATGAGCTCCTGGGAGCCAGCCAGGTTCAGGTTTGGTTTAGTGACTGGGAGGCTGTCAGCAGCTCATTCCACACGTCGACCTTTGACACTTTTCACACCATCTGAATAGGAGAGAACAAGTACAAAACATGAAACAGATCACAGGATGGACAGAAACTCCGGCCCTGCAGCGACGCTGTCTTTCGGCTGAAGGAAATGGGCCCTTCCCTTCAGACCAGACCCACCTAGCAGCATTGTCACCCAAGTGAGATGAACATTGTTAGCAGATAGTTGCCAGAGGAGGCTACAGTGGCTCCAGTGGGAGAGATGGCATCCTGACTGTGAGAACTTCGACGCGACCAGACTGCAAGAGGCACCACCCAATAACCATATAAATGGGAGACAATAGACCTAATTGCAATCAGTGTCCTCTCTTTATTTTATGTCCTGAGTTTCACCCTGACATTCACAAGAGACCACTGCATGCATTTCAATAAAGCTGTGTTGTTGTGGGGCAGACCGGAGCGACATATATACAGTGGAGTGGTGCAAAGGCCCACACTCAAATGACACGATGCAAATACGCCCACAGAAGTCACACTTTGGTTACAGCCAGCATTCTGTTTCAGTCTTCCTGAGGCCTTTTGATGTTATGAACACAAAAATCACTGATAACAAACATGCAGGCTGGGATATCTAACATGTTCAGTTTGAGGTTTTATAATTTGAAAAGCAGAGTTTTACCAAAAGATGAAATATCAGAGAGACTGTTGCTCTAGTGCTCAACACTTTGACATGAAACATGTTTTGAGCACAGCTTTAAAGAATGTGATTCTCAAAGCTCTTGTTGTTTATAGGTCATACACACCAAAGGTGATGGGCCGAACTGAACTACAGAGGAGAACTGCAGTGTGTGGGCATTTCATTATGTAACTGACTTTGAAGCCAGTCTTTTGATGTCTATGTGTTCTTCTGTCTGAAATTAGATCACTGCCTTGGACTCAGTTCATGTCTTTAAGACATTTAACACATCAGACCTTCCAGAACGGAAAATTATTAAAAGCAAAATTAAATTTTCCCTTTGAATATTGCGTGAAAAACAGTCTTGGTATACTGCCACGCATGTGATAACTGTATATGACTCCCAAATTAAGATAATGCAAAGTAATCCTCCTCAAAATTGTTTTATTTTGCCTTATTAGTCCTGTTTTTATATGGCCTGTAAGTGATATTTCTCACTTCTGTTTTCTAAATAAATAGATCCTGACAGCGCTCACACCTTTATCCGACACTTCAGCCACTAAATTCTAACTTTGGATCCTCCAATGTGTTGTTTATCACACAACACTAATCACTTTTTTTGCCACTTTTGGATAAACAGTAGACGGACAAAATAATCTTCTACAGATAATCTTGTGCACTGATACACAACAAACCTTTCTCTAATGGCTGTGTTGAAACATCTCCACATGTGTAGCAATCATGGCATTACATTTTCTCTTTTACAGCCAGGGAGGGGAACGTGTGAAGTATGTCGCCTGCCTTGAATGAGGATGATGGGTTATCTGCAAGATTTCTAAAGAGGGCAGCCATCATCAGAAGAGCTGTGGCACCTGTAAAGCAGCCTTATCCCCTTTTGAAGTGCCTGTTTGTATTGTTGAAGCCAACAAAGGAATTTTGCCACCTCTGTACTTACAAGAGAACATTAGTCAAACTGGGGGAGATAACAAGGGGGAGAGGGGGGCTGACAAACTAATGCACTACACAGTCTACAGGTGTGTCTGCACGGACATGTATTTGATTACCACACTGACTGCTCTGGCTCTTCAGTCTGAGGAAGAGTTTTTAAGGGGAGCCCTCTGTGTTCAGGTATGCTGCTGTAAGATGTGGTCTGGTAGTGGTGGTGGTGGTGGTGGGGTGCCGAGCCTGGAGGTTGACAAGGGGTCATCCTCCAGATCAATGCGGGCTGAGGCTGTAGTGGGGAGGAGGAGGCAGACATGATCACTCATTAGTCACCTTTTCACCTCTCTGTAGCTCAAAGCGGTTCAGCAGGTAGGATGAGCATGTATGCATCTCCAGAAACAGTTTCAGTTATATTAATTTGCATTATCTCTCATCTTTGTGGTGGGGACTTCATATTTATCACAAGCCTATAATATCCATGTAATGACTGAGATTGTTTACTCATTTGTAGCAAAGTAAACCATATGTTGTTTGTTGTTATTGGGAATTATATCATGTATTATTACAGATTTTGCTGTATGGGCCCCTCCACATCTTAACCAAATTGAAAGTTCAGGCCCTGTTTAGACGACAACGGTTTCTCTAAAAACGGAAAAGTCTGTCCTTTGCGTTTTAAAAAACTTCTGCGTTTATATGACAACGTCATTGAAACGATCTCCGTTCACATGGAGCCGCAAAATCTACTGGAAACGCTGTAGTATGCACGCCAGGCCAATGGGTGGCAGTGTAAATTTGCAAAGCAACACCACGGCATGACGCCATGCACCTGTGCTGAAGCGCCTTCCTCTACAATGCGGTGATTACAAACCAAAACAAAGAAGACACAATGGCAAAAGCATTTACAGATAACTTTGTCTGGATGGACGACGAGGTGGAGTTGCTACAGTAACAGATCTGCACTTCACTTCAAATCAACAGGGTGAGCAGCACAAACAGAGCTTGGCGTTGTTGTTGTGACAGTCGGCATGCCTAGTGACTGGAACCGTAATGCGCATGTGCAAGAAGTCTCCGTTTTCAGAGGAACTGCATATTGCAAGTTTACATGACAATGGAGATGCTGCCAAAGTTGCACTCTGGAACCCGTTTTCAAAACGTTGTGTTTTCAGGCACCCAAAACGCCACTGTCGTGTAAACGATCGGCCAGAACGCAACTAAAGTTCACCGTTTTCAGTTTAAATCGTCGTATAAACGGGACCTCAGTCAAAACTGTGCAGGAGATTTTTATCTGCACCAGATAATCAGCTCCAATCAACAGTGATGGAAGTATGACACCCAGATAAACACACTAAATTTCACCCCTTTTCTGAAGCAATCCGATGACAGGCCACTACAATCCGTTCATCATTGTCCAAGCAGGACTTCATTATAGTTCCAAATTAATCAGCACCGAGTTTGGAAGATGGACTGAATAAAATAGAGATATTAAAAAGAAGCAACCACCCTAATTTCCACTGGTCTCCAGGCTGCTTTCTACTGTTTACTTACACTGTTTTCCAGTGTGTTTGTGACGTTGAAAGTGACACACCAGAAAAAATACAGAAAGGCATACTAGTTTACTGCATAGCCACCTGCACGGCTCTGGACTACTGGCAACGGGCAAGAAGTCTATCGTCTATTTTCAGCTGGTTTCCCCCCTGTTAAAGAACTGCATACACCTGCTACGTTTGGCAAAAAAAAAAAAAAAACCTGTATATTAAAGCTTTTAGAGTGGATACAATTAAACAATACAGATTTAGTGTTGTAGTATGAATGAGGTCAAATTAAATTCCCCAAAATTATTATGTATGATTGTCAACTGGTTAGCTGTGCTAATCTTTTATTAACAAGACCAAACAGAAAAAGGTCCTTGGTCTTCTCTGAGAACATTAGTCAGCATATACAGTAGGTATGACACTGACATCATAAATGTCATTTTCAGATTGTCATTTTGAGTCAGTCAGTCAGTTACATGTTCTGTAATTATGCGTAATAACCAGAGTAAATCAAAACATTTTGTTACCGTTATCATGTAAGCATCATTATTTCACATTTTGTTAACAACAGGATTGGAACAGGCATCTCTCCATTAACGTATCAGTATTTTTTCAAATTAGTTTGTTGCAGAAAAGACATGTCATGGCTGTCAGTGGTGAAAAAATAAAACTTGTGAAACAGCTTTGTCCTTACAACCAACACTGCAAGTAATCGAACTTGTATGTAAATTAATCAACACAAAAAAAACAATAAATACTCACAAACACCCTCCATTTTCCTTTTCTATTCCTATTTGGTTTCCATGCATCTTTCCATACAGTAGCTCAACCAGCAACAACAGAACAGGCAGAATTTGGTTTTAAAGGGCTATTGTGCTGGATTTAGTGGCATCTAGTGGTGAAGTTGCAGATTGCAACCATGTGACTCTTCTTCCTGGTGCCAAGCATGAACATGAAAACACAAATGGCCCTATGTGGAGCATTCTGGGCTACTGTAGAAACAACAGGACAGATTCCATGAAAGAGGACCCGCTCTGTATGTCGATATAAATGGTTCCTCAATCTATGTATCCATAGACTGTTTTTTATTCTCAAATGCATCCACTTTTTTTAAAAGTTCCATCTTGGTGATCAAAAAACATCAGCCCATATGGAAAGCCAGAATGAAGGAGGGTGAATAAGATGCATGTCCAAATTCATCCACATCATTGTGGACATGTCCTGAGTGAGTGAGATTGGGTGTATCAATTACAAGGTGACTAGCAGGGGAGAGGAACGGGGTTATCATTAGCAGGGACTGGCGCTGGCCTCTGGTAGTTCCAGTAATTACCTCACAAAGGGTGGTGCTTGCCTTCCCACTGCTTTTCCCACACTGCACTCCAGGCTCAGAATTCCAATCGGCCCCAGACCTGCAATCTCCTCGGTTTTAGACAGCAAATTACTGACAAGTCCCATTCTTCACAGCACTGTAATTGCTTTTTAGTGCTGTTTTTATTGAGGCAACCCCAACCCCCTTGTCCTTCCCTCAATAAAGCCAAGTCAGGGAAGGGGCGAAGGGTTAATATAGATAACATTAGTACCTAATTGGAAGGTCTTGGATCGCAGGAAAGTTTCATACAAGTCCTGTCATTTTTTAATGTCTTGTAATTCTTGAGTGAACAAGGGTGAAGGTTTCTTTTCAACATCTGTCGGGACAAATATGAAACGGTGGATTTGGGGGTCCACCCTCAGAACATCTTGAGATCAAACACTTTATTTCCTGCTTTTTGGTGAATTTTATGCACCAAGTTGTACCTTTTCTGCATCATATTGCAGTGTAAATGTCTTTTGTCAGAATAAAAGCCCTCTGCGACTTTTATGTTTTTAAGGGAGGACAAATGCACATGTTCTAAATTGTAAGGAGGATGTGTCCCCTGCGTCCCCCCTAAATCCATACCTATGTGAGTGAATATCACTGTTTAAGGTCTTTTTTGACAAACGTGTTTTTGAAATGTATGGTTCATTTGTCCCACACTCCATATGAAGGCACATGCAAACTCTGCAATACTGCTTCTGCGTGTGTCTGCTCCAGAGAAGTGATGTCATTAAGGCTCTTCACATCCCATACAAAGAGAGGCACTGAGCATCTTGGCTACTCTACGACTTAAATCACTTCGTGTTGTCTTTCCCACCCCTGCGCATTACTCTCTCAATCTATTACTTTGTGGAAATCATTAGTCTCCATGTCAATACAAGCTCCGAGCAGAGAAAACATCTCATTATGGGACTTAAAGAGATCCGTAGCATTCTTGGCTCTGTCAAGCTGTTCTTCCTTTCTTCAATATAGTTACTTTCCTTTCACTGAGAGGACAAATTCTCAACGTTCCAGTGCCGGACAACCAAACAGTTGCCATTTGAAATGAGAAAAAGAGAAAGAATGGAAAATGGCTGAGGGATTAGAGGATCTAAACAGGATAAAGGGATAGGAGATTCTTGGTGTGATCCAGTTTAGTTTGAAAGGTGGAGGGTCTTAACAAGGATTTGAGACTTTAGAATTCATTGTGCCATTATTTCTATCCTGTGCAGTTTCAGCTAAATTGTTTGCCATTTTGTGGTCCTTACAGACCCATAGCTCTGAACATCTTTACATGTAAGTGTACCCACAATATTTTCAAATTATGAAACATAATGTGCTCATTATCCCTTTATTTGGATTTTAACCATTTTCAGTTTTTTTCCCGTATGTACGTTTCCATATGTGATGTGGACATGCCCAAAATGGTATTGATTTTAAATCTTATAGCTCTACAGAGGGTTTTTTGTGCCTTCAGTAGAAACCACACACAAAGATGAGGACAATATCAGAAAGTGGGAAAACTAGAGAATGCAAAGGTAAGTTAGAGGGACAGTTCACCCCAAAATCAAAATTACATATTTTTCCCTTTACCTGTAGTGCTATTTATCAGTCTAGATTATTTTGATGAGTTGCTAAGTGTTGGAGATATCAGCAATAGAGATGTCTGCCCTCTCGCAAATACAATGGAACTAGATGGCACTTGGCTTGTGGTGATAAAAGTACATATAGACAACAACTCAACAGCAATGTCGCCTTCCAGAAATCATGACCTGGTTACTCAAGATAATCCACAGACTTTGTTGTGAGTAGTTTCATGTAGGAACCTTTTGTTTCCTACCGAACAATATCCCCTAACCATATCACCGCATGAACAGAGGTGCGCATCTACTCGAGAGCCTCGTGGCGTTAATGGTGTCCTCCTCAACTGAGCTGTAACACTAGCCAGGTCAGTGGTGGTAAGTGAGCTAATAGTAGATGCACGCTTCTGTCTGTGCTGTGATATGATTGGTGGGTGTAGTTCAGTAGAAAGTAAATAGTTCCTATATTAAACTTGTCAAGCTGGCCATGATATCTGGAAAAAGACATTGCTGTTTTGTGTTTCCAACACTTGGCAACTCACGCCAAAACAACCTAGATTGATAAATAGCGCCACAGGTAAAGGGAGAAAAATATATTGTTTTTTTAGGGATGAACAGTCCCTTTACGTTTATATGGTTTATATACAAGTGATCTACATTTCTCTTGTATCAAACATGACTACATCTGGGCTTTACTTGCGGAGTATAAGTCCCCAGGGCTACAACCTGCAGCTGAGTTGGGCAGCAACCTAATTCACCTGTGCCGTCATGTGTCCACCTCCCTGTCAGTCTGAGCAGGCTGACACCTCTGACCCCATCAAGGTGTCAAATAGCTTGTCAGAGGCCTTCAATAAAGTACAATGGCAAGCCCTCTAATGCATTACCACACAAGCTCCAGCCAGAAATGAGAGGCTGTAGCCTTCCCGGCCTCGAGGCAGACAGGTGCGCCGTCTAGCAACACACACACCAAATACACACACACAAAGAAGCCCTCCCTATCAAAACAATGACCAGCAAAATGATAGGTTGATAACACAGCTTAGATGATAAATATCTATATTATAATGTTTTGAGCAAACCAAACATCATGGGATTAAGGTGGAATTATCAGTTATCAAAATTATCATTATGTTTTTTGGCCTGTGGCGCACACACTTGTATGCAATGTTCTAAATGCCTTGAAATTCATTATTCAATCACGTAAGGATTATCTGTGAGGGGCTTACATAACCAAAAGAGATCAGTTGTCAGTAGCAATAAAAAACACCTTACCTGGACCACCTTGGGAGCTTGTTAGACCTGTCACCATGAGGCCTCTCTAAAGGGCCCCAAGGGCCACTTATAATCAACCTGTCAATGGCACAGATGCCTGAATGTTGGAGAAATAAGATGAGACCATGTTACAAATCATTTGGCATCAACATGACAGGTGAAAAATCCCATATGCCAAATCTGGACACCTACCTGGTTGGTTTCGATGCCACAGGTTTTGGTTGGTGCTGGTTGGTCCTCTAGGCCCTGCTTCGACATGCTGTGCATTCCAACCAATTATCTACCCCAAGGTGCAACAGGTTCACACTTTAATCTTTGATGCCTCTTCCAATGGGATATAGCTGGATTTAAAACAGGGAACAGGGGTGGGACAACCCTTAAAAACCTGTATACATAGCAAACATGAATCAACTTCAAACCAACCCACTGAGGGAAACAAAAAAGTCTTTCAAAGAAATACCTTTATCCTCACTGTTGTTTCATCTTGCAATGGCTCGTCATAGCCCATGTGGATGCTTGAAGCAAGTTTCAAAGAGAGAGCAGCAGACGTAGCCTCAGATATTACACCAGTCAAAACGTCCTTTGAGTTCATAGAAGGTGGCAAAGTGTCCTGTTAAATGTAGGTCATTTGAAGGGTGCTGAGAATTTGAAGAAATGGACCATGCACCTCACGTCCAGCCAAGTCATCCTTTACAAGGAAATCCAGTTCCCTGGCATGGACGTCGCGTTCTACGTGTACCCTAACACCTCGCCAGTATGCCCACTTCCTGCAAGCCAGCAATTCCCATTCTTATTACACCCTCGTCCCACGCCAGAGGCCCCCGTGTCCTTTCTGAGGAAGTGCGTCCTTGAAGAGCTTGTCTCAACCATCTGTCACGGGTGTCCCAGGACATCTCCCATCAACACCAAAGGCTCCCTCATATTCTGGACCAGTTGTCATTGGAAGAGTGAAAGGGTCATGGGGTAACTGAAAGCAACGATACAGTAGCACAATTGTCCTAAATTAAAATCCAAACAAGTGTAAAGAATACATTTTGTGGCATCAAGGATGAAGAAATTTGCACAAGTAGGTTCTGGGAAATTTTTGATTGATGCAAAAATGGAACACAATGGCTTGGCTTACAAATGTTCTTTAATTTTGAGTTTGTTGCCTGACTGTATATTTTGATATGCATTTCATACTCTTCATTGCTATTCAGCTAGATCACCTCACTGCCTTTGTTTCCAAAAACTGTGCTGTCAGAATACATGAGAACAATCTTCATGCGGTAATGACTCAATATGGAATCAAATATTTCCGCATGTACCCGGGGCGGAGTGCAAAATGTTATGTAAATCCCCTTAACGACCTTTTCAGGCTGCTGACAATCACCATACAAAGGTGATTGGCAGCCGACACTGGTGCACATTTATCCTTTTGCCCCAGCCTGTCTCTCTCTGTAGCGCCCCCTACTGTGAGAGGCGTGGGGTAGGGTGCCCAGTGGCGCTTGCTGCCAATGGATGAAGCCAGCATGGATCCTCTCATGGCAACGATGCTGGTCGTTGTAATAATGTTTGGTTTGTTTCCTGCTTCACACCTCCTTTGGGATTTTGCCCGACCTATAATCCAGTACATGAGACGCAGAGGGAGGCATCCCATGCCTGTCCATCCGAGTTCCAGCACTGCTTAGCCCAAACTAGCCCCTTTGTACGGTTCACACAGCAGTCTATTGGTTGCCCGTGGGCCATTTCATAATGTGCTTCTATTATCATGATTATTATGATTAATGAAACCCCACACCACACACACAAACTCCAAATCCAAAATAAGATCTTCAAAAAAATGTATATTTAAGAATGTGAAGGCTCACAAAACTGCAGATAACACGTCTCACACACAAATTCTCTCTGTCACACACACACACACACACACACACACACACACACCAGATCAGCGTTCCCAAGCCCCTTACTGAGCGTTTTTATCCTTGCAAGGCCTCGTGTCAGAGGGGAGTAAGGCCCCTACTGAGATTCTTACCCACTTCCTACTGAAAAGCCTGTTTGGCTCCTTGGCAGCCCTTTTCCATTCACAAACTGCAGACAAGCCTCACTCTCTGCCTCATCCGCCATAAATGCACCTTGACTTGGGCTTGACTGACTAAGCGGCTTGGACAATGCCTCTCAGGTGATAATGTGGTCCAAATACAATGCCCAGAAATGTACCAAAAGCATATCTCATTTTTCATACCCTGCGTAAATGTTGCCCCTTTGAAAAAAATCCCGAGCCCTTTGTAGCCAGGTAGCTGTTCTGGGGACACATTGGACACAAATAAAGAAGGGATTTGAAACAGACAGAGAGAGTGCACGTGTGCATGTGTGGAAGAAAGTTAAAGCATTTACACAAGCGAGGCATCAGAATTTGTTTGTGTGTTTGTGTGTGTGCTTTGAGGGGGTGATTTATACACCCCCTACTGTCCTATTTCTAGTCCTCTGTCCACACATCACAACTGTCAGTAACTAGTGAGATATGAAGCCGAAAAGGAGAAAGGAGGAAGGAGAGCCCTTCAAATGGATATTACCGCTGTGTTTGCCTGTGGAGAATGGGAAGGTGGATTTAGCATTACCCCAAGGATCTTTACTGTACCTTCGGCTCACCACATGGTATGTTATGAATGCATATTATGATCATGTCATCCCAATAAAGTCTGCTTTTTAGATGTTTCATTAAAATCCTCAGCTGCTACTGAATGCATTCTTAAACCCTGAGATTATCCAGATGATCTTTGAGCATTATTTCTGCCTCATATATCTCATTTGAATTCAAAATGTTTTGGTGGTTTTCAGCCTGCAGGTATGATATTTCAGCAAAGGGATTATCTCAGAGTGCACATATGTGATTTGGCTGCAGCAAGAAAAAACAGGACATATAAAATATAATTTTGACAGTTTCATTGCACGTGTTTGCCCTGATGTCTGTTGTCACACCTCAACACCTGCACCTGTGAATGGGGGGTTTGACATTATTCCCAGCTGTACAGAGGAGCACCAAATCAAAGAACATTTTATAGCTACAATTTACTTTTTAAAGTGTTTGTTTTCTTTTCTTCTGAAGCCCATTTTGTTGACTGTATTGTGTTTTGCATTGTATTACAGAACAGTGCAGAGTTGAAGCCTGCCTTGTTTAGTGCTGTTTATCTTTATTTATTTTTGTTGTTATTTAATGATGGTTCATATTGGTCCAGCTGATTGGCTACTGTTACAACCTTAAAGGGAAATAGCTCAAAGGTAAATAACAGGTTTTGCTCACCATGTTTTTAAGATGATAAGAGCATCTTGGCGTTGCATTAGATATCAATATTTTAGAAAATGTAGTTGTTTTAGATTATTATATTATAGTACTGTGGGCAGTGCAAAGCTTCCAAACCTGTCAGTGTTGTACTTCACTAAATACGACGTTGTAAACACAAATGAAGACACCACCTACAGTATATATGTAGATACCACTGTTATGCAACCTCTTCTAGAACTGAGAATCTGCCTCGTCTTAAGATTTACTACTACACTGTGTTTTGGAGTTGATTTTGAAAGGGTTGGATGAACCCATGGGTTGCGGAATTTCCTCAAAGAAAAGCACATAATATGTTGAAGTCAAACTCTGACACTTGCCAAAAAACTGGCATGTGTCAGAGTTTGTTTTTTCACCTGACACTTTATGAAACCTTTGGTTCATGACATTTTCTTTCCTTAGAGAGGCACATAGCTAGGCCTATATGTTGTCTAAAATATAAACAATTTGTAGCCTAAGTTCTCCAGGTTCAAACAATATCTGCAATATCAGAAAGGAAGATAAAGAGAGAATGTTTTATAGTTACTGAGGATTTTGTTCAGGAAACATCTATATGCCTTATTGTGACACTAAGTCAACCATGAGAATCTACAAGAATCTAAACAACTGCTACTTCAGAAACACCTTCCACACACACATACACACACACACACACACACACACACACAGAAGACAGCAGTCGCTGTAAAAATATGCTGAGAGCGATCTCTCAGGCATTTGGCAGGGCAAAACCACAAATTATGGTTGCAGAGTGAGACAGCGTTATGAGCCTTCACTGTGTGGTCCATCACCAACTATAGACCCTTCTCCCCTCCTGCTGCTCGCTCCTGCCCTTCTACCCTCCTGCTGCCCCCTCTGCTGGGGGTAGCAGGCATAGTTGACCCTGCTTGGTTAAAATTCAACTGGCGCAACAATAACATGGTTCGACTTTTCCTTAATGACCTGCTCGTAGATCAAAAGACAGTGGAAGTAGTTGAGTTTGAGAACAAAAAACTTAATAGAAAATAAATTAAGACTGCAGGTCATCACCAGGTTGCTCTTTGGGCAATACAAATATATTGTTCACAATACAATATAATGTTTGTCAAAAAAAACGTTCAATAACATTATACTTAACCCTTTATGAGAAACATCTTACTTAATCCCCCAATTTAACATTGATAAGCAGCATAAAAAAGATAGCTTGTAACACAACATATAGTAATAGTAAGCAAAACAACTTTACTTTAACGTGATCTATAATCAGATACAACAAAATTCTAATTTTATACATTAAATATGTATATTTATTATTCAATTTAATATCTATTCTTTAATAATACTTATTTTCTCTCTATGACAAGTGAGTGAACATGAGAGCCATTTCATGCAGCTGAAATCTCTGGGATAAATCTACAGCTTGTTTTATTTTCTCATATACATCTTTTTTTTTATTTTATGAAACCATTATTGTCAAGGTCAAGAATTAACCTTCAAGCTCACCATGCTTTCAATACCTCAGAACACATTAATATACAGTTTTAAATGTACCTGTGAATGATTTGTATATGTGTATAAACAATAAATACTTCTTTATAACGTATTTATTTGAGTATAATTTATACTGTTTTATTAATCATGCATTAACTCTTAATACAGAGAAATTATACTTTCATTGTTGACAAATAGCGACACCAAACTGGCCCCCTGTGTAGGCCTGTAAATACACTATGTGTGTGTGTGTTTCAGACAGCTTAGTTTGTGTTAATATTCTGTTTATAAATGCTGAATAGTTGAGTTCAAGTACGCCAATCAACCGACTTATTAAACATTGTTATTTAACAGTATCAGCTGTGGGTGTAATTCTCCCCTCGGCCACAGGGGGCGACACCTCTCATCCTGACGACAACGGAAGTTTAGCCGGAACGGAAACTCTGACGTGTCAAATTCTCGCCATTTTCCTGAGGACGGAAACGCCTTGAAGAAGGAAGAAGGCATATCAACCGTGTAAGTGTGATATAGTGACATTAATGAGCCAGTTTAATGTTGTTTTCGCTCTATGTAATCGTACATTAAGTGAAGCATTTTCAAGCAAAACTGTCTTTGTGAGCGCGGTGGCGATATTCCGGCCGGCCGAGAGAAAAACTGTGACTGGCTCCTAACAGCTAACTTCACCGATTATGCTAACTTAGCCGACTTATCTGAATCAGCCTGTTATTTCTCTATTTTCTAATTCATGTCCGCATAGTCATCTGTACTGCGTTAGTATGAACAGGTGAAATAATAATCTTAATATGTTGGGAGGTGGTTTCTTTAAAAACATTGTCGAAAATTCGAACCGGTCGGACGACAGTTAGCATCGCAAGCTAGCAAGCTAACGTTGTTGTTTGTTTACTCAGGTTAATTGGGCAAGTTTTCAACATCGCATCTTGCCAAGCTAAATGTCAAAATACTCCAGTGAGCCGCGTTGGGTATTCATTGCGAAAATGGTTCTAACATTACAGCCAAACTTGTGAAGAAATATACTTACCGTCACAGGACGATGGCTAAAGGCTAAAGGCTAACGGCTAACGGCTAACCACATTATGACCTCAGCCCTGCGTGACGTTAGTTTCACCCTGATCTGGTCAAAAACATGTATTTTCGTGATCCTCCTCAAATTTCCGTTGCATTTCTCGTGTCGGATAGCCGGGACGTGTTATTTTGTAAAAAATAAATAAATAAATATGTAAAATATATATGAGAAACCAACGCCAGATTGAGCTAGGAGACATCTCATTTCCGGTGTCTTAGATTGCCTGAACGTGTCGGTGTTTCTTTATAGGATTGGCAGATGTTAAATATCCTATACGGTCCCATCTGGTTCATTTTCATTTAGCCTAGTTTGTAAGTGAAATAGAGGAGCCAGCATGATTTGCTGTAATTCTTGTCTGTAGAAATAGAGCAACGTGTCCGAGCATTTACTCGCTTGACGTCTGTGGACGCAGGTATTTCATGAATATATCAATTACGACACATCTGTTGATCATTGTTAATTTCATCTATGAAATGTAAAGACAAAGTCAAGCTAAAAGGGTGTCTTCAAATAGCTTGTTTTATGCGACCTAAGTGTTACAGATAAATGCCTCAACACAAATGTAAGCAGCCACTCCACACATTTGTGAAGCTGGAGGTTACGTCAGGCATTTTCCTTTAAAATTACTCAACCAATTTATCACCCATCAAAGTGGTTGTTGATTAATTTTCGATCCAATGATAAATTGATTAATTGACAAATGATTTTAGCGCCATACTATTGATTTGTTGTTTTTCCTCAGATTTTTTTATTTTTTTAGTTTCGCCAAAGTAGGTTCCCATCACCAGCCACAATGGGGAATATATTTCAATCGCTCTTCAGTATGTTTGGGAAGAAGGAGATGAGGATCCTCATGGTGGGCCTGGATGCTGCTGGAAAGACTACGATCTTGTACAAGCTGAAACTTGGAGAGATTGTGACTACCATTCCCACAATAGGTTAGTCAAACTTTTTGAGATAATGATGTTAACGTGTTGTGTGCCCTTAATACTGTTATATGAAAATGTAAAGATTGTTTTTAATGTAATTATGTGTTGTTGGGTTTTTTTTAGGTTTTAATGTTGAGACAGTAGAGTACAAGAACATCAGTTTCACAGTATGGGATGTCGGTGGTCAAGACAAAATTCGACCGCTGTGGCGTCATTACTTCCAGAACACACAGGGTAAGTTTAGTTATGTCACAACTTGAGTACCTGACATTTAATTGCTTTAAAGGGGACCTAGTTTGCTCATTTTCAGCTTCATACTTGTATTTCGGGGTTTCTATTAAACACGTTGACATGATTTAATGCTAAAATAAACACTATTTTCCTCATACTGTCCTTGCTGCAACACTTGTTTTCACCCTCAGTCTAAGATGCTCTTTTTTAGCACCTGCCTCTTAAAGCTCCCCTCCCGAAAAAGCCCAGTCTGTTCTGACTGGTCAGCGTTTTGGGGTCTTTTGTATTTTGTGTCTCTGCACTGCATTGCAGCTAGCCAAACACTGTAACATAGTATGGCTGTGCTTTCTACAACGAAAAATCCCCTTTTAAGAGCTTCTAAATCAAAATCTGTACGGCTGGAATATGATCTGAAAAAGGGGGAGAAATTAACCAAATTGGCATCCGAGATTACGTTTCCCTGACATTAGCATGTAGCTACATGTAGCAGTGTATGCTATGTAATCACTTGCAGTAGTTTGCGTGGAGCAGATGACCATATAAAGATATCTGTCACAAGCTGGCAGCATCTTGTAGCCACAGCAGGAAAAATTGTTTGAAATAGAGTGTTCAGAACGGTCTGAAGCCTGAGGTGTTTGCTCACATGGATTATTCTACATACCTCATCATTTGAAACTTTCCATATGTTTAATATGAACGTCCAAGCATAATGAGCATAATAGATTTTAACCTGTCACTCTGTAGAGTTTTTTTGTTATATATTCACTCAATTTCCACTGTTTTTTATTTTCAAAACACAGGACACATCACTCACACTCTCATCATCATTGTTCCCCATTTGCTCTTGTTCCAGGTCTCATCTTTGTAGTTGACAGCAACGACAGAGAGCGATGTCAGGAGGCCCGTGACGAGCTCGCAAGAATGTTGGCAGAGGACGAGCTGCGTGATGCCCTGCTATTAGTGTTTGCCAACAAACAAGTAAGTCATACTTGTGAAAGTCTTTGGTACAGTCATGTGGTTAACACAACAAGTTTCCTACAGGTTTTTCCTGTTGTAGTCACGGGGTGGGCACCTAATGTTTTCTCGCTGTTTGTTTGTAGGACCTTCCGAACGCTATGAATGCAGCCGAACTCACAGACAAGTTGGGTCTTCACAGCCTACGTAACAGAAACTGGTACATCCAGGCGACCTGTGCCACCTTAGGGGATGGCCTCTATGAAGGACTGGATTGGTTGTCTAGTCAGCTCAAGAACCATTAATCATCACCTGCTATCTACAATTAATCTACTCCACCCGATCTCTGACTTTGCTCTCTACTCTTACGGTGTTTCAAAACTGAGTTACCCCCTCCAAAAAAAGTACTGGAAGCTGCCCTCACCTCAACTGTTGTTATTACAAATATGCAGGCCAGTGGTGGGGGTGATCTATTCTTGTAAAGCTGTCGGGTTTTATTATTTTATTTTATGTAACTGTAAATATATTTGGTAATGGGGCAGCTTTATTGCACTCTTTCAGATCCTACCGTGGTTATTTCTCTTTCTGGCTGTTGGGCAGCCATGTGTGCATTGAATGAGAAAAGGGAGGCAAGGAATAAAAATTTACCAGCATGTTTGCCCAGGACCTCAATGCAATCTGATGACTTGTTATTATCTGGTCACATGTACTGTAGGGAGGGATCCATGAGGGGCTTTTAATTTTCAAAAATCTGAATTAAACACCGATGCACTACTCGCAGCTACTATAGTTACTGTAACCAGTGACTATATGTACCCCCCAATTACCATTTTAGTGAACACTGGCATTGACTATTTGTACTCTGTACTGATATCACTTTGTCCAAGTTTCCTGTCTGTGATCACTTACCAGCCTTTGTTATATGGTACGTAGGCTTGAATTGAGAAATGCTGCAACGATCTCACATCTACCTGCTTCATGGTTGTTTGAAAGGCAGTCTGTTGAGTCAGCATCGGGTTTTTGTATTTCTGAGTCTCAGGTTTATCATGTGCTGCCTCTGCAATATCCTTGTTAGCAAAACTGCATGATGTGGTCTGTTTGTCTTTAAGGACGTGCATATTTACTGGGTGTTTACATCATTAGGTCGCACAGGAACTATTTCCCTATTGAGTACTTACTTCAACAGCCCTGTATGCAACCCGTTGTGTGTACTGTGTTACGTGATTGTAACAAAAGGAGTTGGACACTACAGTGGCCCTATTGTCACTCAAGACTCTGGCAAATCATGCCTTTTTATTCAATTATGAAATCTGGGAAACGGTGTTCTCATGGCAATACAAAATCAGTTTCAGCTACATATTAACGTAGTGCCAGTATCTCTTCCTTTGCAGCACATTGTGCTTGGGTTAAACAGGAAGCCATACACATGCCTTCTTATCCAAGACACATGTTGCCTTTTTATTTTCGAGCTTCTTTTCTAAAAGTTGTGGGTGTTTCTTTACTGCTCTGAACATGTCTTGAGCGTGCATCAAACATTTGTTTTTGATTTCTAAAAGCCTAAATATTTGAACACCATGTTAATCTCTTACTTAGGTTTGTCTGTTTTCTATGTAAAGCTTTTGTTTTGTGAGGAAAAAAGCACTGTAATTAAAGCGACTGGATAAAAAAATGTTTCTGCAACTGATTTTCATTTTCACACTCTATGCAATAAAACTGCTAAATGTTAAGGTGCGTAATGTAGCTTTTCTCCATACCTGGTAATATTTTGTCATTTTACATTGACAATTAGCATCTTTGCTACTAAAACATGCACAAGTAATCTCACTGCGTTTTACATACATATATAGTAGCATTGAAATGATTGATCAGTTGACAGAAAATAAATTAAAGTCAACATAAAACCACTCCACACTGAAATTATTGATTTTATTAAGAGCGAACAACGCGTTCTGCCAGTGACTTCTAAAGGTTTGCTCAACAGAATCACATGAGCACTCAGGTGTGTGAAATATACATGGGTCACATGACTAATTATTATAGTTACTTCACTTTTCTTTTTCAACATTTGTTGTTCAAAAACATTTTTCTTAAGATAATTTTTCGATTCATCTAGAAAGCATAACAAATTTACACAAAATTACATCAAAAAACAAAGCGAGACTCGAGTTAAAAGAATATGTCATTTAACTTCATCCCATTAAATCAAATATAGAAATAGATTTAATGTTTGAGTCATTTATCAAACAGGAAATATCAAATATTCAGTCTTCAGCTTCTCTATAATACCCAACAAAAAAGTCATTACCTCAGCAGTGTGGATCAGAGAAAATACATTGAAGTTGTATTGGAGATGCAGCAATTCTGTGTTTGTTTGTTTGTTTTTTAAGTTAAGTTATGTATCTACAAAAACTCTGGAGCACAGACTTGGCCTTTGACCCTTATTTGAAATTTAAGGTAATCTGCCTATGCAGTGTCTGTGAAATAACAGGTCACGCCATGGCAAAATGCATTAACTTGCATTTCATCTGTCACTTTGTTGTTGATAGCAATAAGCAATATACTGATAGGTAATAATTGTGACCTCAATAGCATCTAGTTACTCATCAGAACTAATATGAATAAGAAGAAATCAATAAATTTGTCAGGCTGCTGATTTTCTTTCGATGGTACATTGCCAACTTACATCATTTGGATCAAATTAGGTGAACTAATATTTGTACTGAATTAAAACCAAAACATTATTTTTCCTAACCCTCACAATTGTAAGCTGCAACCCCAAAAAGACTAACTTCAGGCATGGGTAAACACAACATTAATTAATTAAACAACCTTTAAAATCAATCAGTCTTTGTCTTCTTTGTGCAGCACTTTGCATCAAGAACTTTGCTGTTGGATTTTCTGTTAAACACCACAGGAGACAGTGATGTCACCGCTAAAATAAGACAACAAATGACACTCTGTGTCGCAGCTACACATATAAATAAAACTGACACAGTAAAAACGGAATCAAACATTTTCTGAAGTTAAGTTACAGGATTTTGCTCTGGTTTCTCCAGAACTTTTTGTAGTCGGGGGGGAAACACTACCCAGTACAAAAAATGACACAAGACACACACATAATATTTGTCCATATGACAGGACTGGTATGTAATGTTCCAAAAATGACAAACAGGTATTTTTAACCAAGATCAAGTAAAAGTCTTTTGCCTTTGTACAGCATTACAGGCCTTTCTCACAGCAGATGTTTTGACTTGTCATAGGAAAAGAAAGCACAGGTGTCACTGATAACACTAACAATGGCTTTGTTCTATTTAAGTGTTCCAGTGAGAGTGACGGAGGGACACACTGTGACATCATGCAAGGAAATTAATTTGATTATGTAGGAGAGAGAGTGTCTGTGGGGACGGGGGGACAGCGCGGACAGAGCTTTTTTATCAAGACAGAAAGCAACTTTGCTTCTGATATTCACCTTGTTCGTACTCAGCCACACCCTCGTCACTTTGTGGAGACCCTCTGACTGTTCCTCACATTGTTTTCACAGTTTTAAAATCTACAGCATGTAAGTGATATTTTTGGCTCGTTGGATTTTATCGTGTACTATACTGTTTTATTCATATAAAAATACATATTGTTGGAAGCTAATTTCCTGGCCTATTAGTTGGTGCTCGTGTTAACTGTCTGAATATTTGTTGGTGGCCAGCACAGGAGTCCAGTGTGTGTCTGCTCTCCCAGGGAAAGTAGGGACAGTTACCCTGGGGCGGTTGGGACAGTTTTGTTAATAGTTCCTACCTTGTTACAAATGAACAAAAAGTAGACGGAACAAGACGAAGACATTTCCTAATTGAATTAGACCCAGTGTGAAGTCACTGATCTGATGTTTACTGCATTAACCTGCTGAGACCCTGTGTCCTCATATGTGGACATCACATTTAGGGACGGGCATTGGAAATTAGCAGTAGCTACAAATGCTGTGATACATTGCATTGGATAATTGCTATGCACTTCTCTATGTTAATGTATCTGTCCCTATCAAATAAACAATGAATAAATACAATTTTGCGTTAACTTGACCTTATACTTCATTTTAATTCATTTAGACCTGTTGTCCTCATTGGTGGACACCAATTTGTTTCATCTAGTGGTAGTAAGAGCACAACACACTAATCCATGTAAAAACAAGATGGCAGCCATCTCTGCCAAGTCAGTCTGCAGCCAACGCCAACACGAAAGCGGATAATGTCCAAAACCTGATCACATGTTACGGTTGAAACTTGTTTATTTATGATTAATAATGTTGGTAGTTTGATACGGCAACAAATTTGACCAATTTTAGCAACAGTAACAAGCTATTACGCTGTTACAGTAATTAGGAACTACTCATCTGAAGACACTGGGACTTAATTATTGTTGACAATGTTGACAATGTGTTTTTTTATTTATACTTACTGGGTCCTACTGATCCCAAATAGCTAGGAAAATGCATACTAAACAAAGGCTCGGGTCTCAGGAGGTTAACTTCATGTAAGTCTACATTTTGACTGTGAGTTCAACCATAACTTTTAACACTCATGTAAAGTTACTGACTTTTTTTTCCAAAATGAAACTAACTCAATAGCCTCAGGGTGTCTACAGATATTACCAAGTTAAAGACTTTTAAGACCTTTGTAATACCACCTTACGTGAAAATATCTGTGTGTGTGTGTGATATGTGTAAGTACTCTTTCCAAGTAAACAAACTAATGTCAGTTCAAAATGAGCAGTTAGGAAAAATGACAACAATTCGGTGAGTTTAATGTTAAAAGGAAACAAAATCTCATGGCTGACATGAGGACAGAGCGTTTGCTGTCACAGCCCTGAGGCTCTGGAACAGAGTACCTGAGAAAATCAGGTCTGCCGAGTCAGTGATCTCTTTAAAGTCACTTCTTAAAGCAAACTTTCATCAGAGAGCCTTTCCTGATTTTACTTGAGTTTTAAGTTAATTTAAACCGTCTTTTATTTCCTCAGTTTGTATACACTAAAGTGTTTTTATCAGTTCCTTTTAAAAGTTGTTGTTTTTATGACTCTGTTTTAATTATTGACATATAAAGCCATTTGTAACTCTGTTAATTATGATTATTATTATTATTATAAATGCTATTTATTATTGCAGTTCTTCGGTCTGTCCAATGATTGTAAAAAGTCATTGGGTCTGTCAGGCTGGAGAAATTTCCACGGTAATGTGACTGAAAATATTTAAGGCCCATCGAATTTGAATTTAAGACAATTTAGACTTTTTTAAGGCCTTATATTAAGAAAACTTAAGATATTTTGTGACTGTAGACACCTGTAGACACCCTGAGCCTATATTAACCTGTAGGCTGAGCCGGTAGATGCCACTGGAGTGAAACCTGTATAACAGACGAATTCCATATCTCAATACTTTATGAAAATGTAATAATTCTACAAATGTTTTCCTTTTCTAAAAGAAATGTGTTAACAAATAACAAACTGAAGACTGCAGGTTTTTTTTTTTTTTATTTAATTAACTTTTTAATTAATTATTTTTTTTATTTAGTCCAGAACAAGGTGTCCCAACCGACCCTACCTGTTCTCCCAACTGTCCCAGTGAGGCTAAATTTTTTGGGATAATGCATTCCTTGCATATTTCACAAAATGGTTCCTTTTACATTTGGGTTGGGCTCTGAAGAATTTTAATTTTTTAGCAGACACTAAAGAGGTTATTTTAGTGTCAGTTAGGGCTGTCAAGCGATTAAAATAATCTAATTGATTACATGCTCTGTGATTAATTTTTTTTTTTGGAACCAAGAATTTACTGGCGTTCGTATGTACTTATACACATATTTTGTTTACATCTGATTCTTCTTTGTTACATACATACAAAAAAAACGAAGTTATACAAGAAATGTATAAACTAAACAGTTGAACCAGTAACAGTTCGGCAAACAACTAAGTCTTGTTGGATTGTTTCTGATATTCCTCTGCACAAACACACTCGGACAGTTCTCCTAAGACAGCACAGTTTAACAGTGTTTCACATTGGCAAATTTAAGTATGCACTTATGGGAGCCCATCTCTGAAAATGTCCATCTTAAGATGAAGGTGTGCTGTTATCTTCTCCATTACATATACCTTCTTTATCCTCTCATGCCACTGAAGTATAGTAGGAGGAGGTGGTTTAAGCCATGATAGAGTTATCATCTTCCTGGCTACTAATAGTAGGACATGTAATAGATACAGCTTCCTTTTTTCCAATCTTCCCTTAGGGAGTGCTCCAATAATATAAAATTGTGGAGTCAGAGGTAAATCAATGTTCAATATAGAGAATAATTCTTTCCGAATCCTGCTCTGTGATTAATTAACCTAAATTTATCTCATGCATCAATTTCACTGTGAAAGTATTCAAAAAATCTAATTTCAAATGAATTTTGGCAGATGTGTCGTAGTAAAGCTGCTGGATTTTGGACACAACTGTCCCCCTGTCCTTTACCAGAGATACTGGTCTGCAGTCTGTTGCAATCCATTTTGCAAGGGAGTTAGTTTGCCAGTCACATGTAGAGTTACTCAGTTTGAACACCTGGTCGAGTGTGATTTGAAGAGGCTGGCTGCTAGTGCTAGCATCAGAGGCTGTGCTAGCTCGGACCTGTGTCTTCACTGCTAAATGCTTTGCGTTGAGGTGATATTTCAGGCTCGCATAGAACAGTGCTCCGATCCATCTGGGCATTTTTTAAAATGTAAATGTTACATTCACGAGGCCAAGCATCATCGTCTTGTCCGCCTCCATCATGTGACAAAGCCACTGTGCCCATCAATGACGCACCGGGTCAAAGGGCTCCACAGAACGCGATTAATCAGCATTAATGTTTTTTAACACGTTATATTTTTCTGTGATTAATCAATCGAAATTAATGTATTATTTTGACAGCTTTAGTGTCAATACAACAATGTACCAACCAACCCCGCTCTCCCCTACACCTGTGCGTTTCCTACTGAGACAAGTCAAAATGTCTTCCATGAAAAAGGTCTGTTGTATGTGCTACTTTGCTGTTGAATACAATTTTGAAAAAGGGATTTGATTTTATATATCAAACATACACGAGTTAAAAGTAGTTGGTAGAAATAACTTGTGATGGGCAGTTTCACGACTATCTGACATTTTATTGTCAGAGTGATTCACCCAAAAAAATAGGTAATTGATAATTTAAAAGAGCATTAGTGCACTTCAAGAAACGACACTAAAATTTAACAACAAACCTAAAAACGTGGTGTCTTAGCAACCTGTTGGAGCCATCACCCTTTGACCCAGGAAGAAATGTGATGGCCCAAGGTGATGTAAACCACCCAATGTTTGGGTTAAAGCAGTAATGTGAAGAGCACACCCTGTTTCACATTGTGTTGAGATGGCAATCTAGGACAACATTCTTGCAGGTTGATTAGGCTGCTATGGTTAATGCAGCCAAGCCTGTAAAACATGGCAGGAAAGTACGGTGGTGGTGGAAGGGGAGGGAGCTGGAGTCCTGGGTCCCTCATAGGGCTGCTTTGTGTGGCCTCCTCTCCTGCTGCTCTGTCAGCTTGGTTTGTGTGTGGCAGTCTAACGGTGCTCGGTCATATAAAAGGACCAGCCTGGTTTTTTGCACTCTTCTTTATGAATGCCTTGCTCTTTTTTAGTGCACCCCCCAGGTGCCAGCCAGCAGAATACCCTCTTTCAGACCAATTCAAGGCAAATGCAAACACTACACTCTATTATGATCAGTGGAGAGCATTCCAATGGTATCGCACCAGTCAGGGAGCTGAACCTAGAACGGTGAGGGATTAAGGAGCGCTGGCATGATTGAGAAAAGAAAAGAGCGGAGCTGCTGAGTAGTGCAAGAGGCACAGTGGGATGGAGGAGATGTGCAGGGACGAAAAAGGCGTCAAGGAGCATCTTGGAAATTTTTCAGGAAAGACATTTAAAGAAACACTTCTTTGACTCTTTCAAACATAGGCTTGATTTTGCGACAGCTGCAGTGTCCTATTTAAATAAAGATTATATTTAATGATACAAATATTACTGTGCTGATGACACAAAAGTTTCAGCTTTGCAAAAAATCTGCATGATACCTTAAAACAGAAATGTTAATACAAAGAATGAAAACTCAATCTGGATCAGTTTGAGATCTTTACTGAAGCTGTTGAGTGTCAGGAAAGTAATTTCGAAGAATAATCTTACAACACACGAAGGAACACACTTCTTTCTGTTTGCAATGTTTTGAATTAATTCTCTAAGGTTTCCCAAACAGCATCAGCTACCAGGGCCAGGCATGGAAATAAAAGATCATTGTTTGGTTTGTGAAACATTTAATCTTGCATTGTGTTTAACAGCAAGATAAAAAAAAGACAATATAGAAAATGTGATATTTGGTGGTTTAATCACAAAAAAATGTGTTTATAAAATGACAACACAACCCAACCAGTGTCCCATCATGATCGCTTGACTAAGTTATTAGGTAAAGAAGTTAAAACACTGGGCCAAAGCCTGTGAGTCACACGCACATCGACCTGTCTTTAGCTGCTCGGGGTAAATGAGGTCTTCAGGGCCAGTCAAGCTGCTGTAGAGCACTCTGTCCGCGCTGTGCGTCTTTGAATTGGGGGGGTTGGGGTGGGGTGCGGGGGACATTAGTTGTCCGAGTCTGTGTCGTGGCGCCGCCTGTGGCTTTGTGTGGTACCAGCAGGGGCCGTCTTGTGGCTGACAGGGTTACGGGGGACAGGAGACCCCCCGTCAGAGGAGTCTGTGTCATGCCGCTGCCGTCGATGATGGGGGTAGGAGGGCTGTCGCTCGGCCTTTGCTCCCCCCCTTGAATGGCTGTCATGGGGTCTGGCTCCACTCTGACTATGGTATGATGGATTATGATGATGGTGGTCCTTTCTCTGCCTGGAGAGAGAAAGGAAACAAACAATCAATGATTGGGTCGTGGTAGATCAGTTAAGATGTTGTGAGGCTGGGGAAAAGAAGTAACTCCCAGACAGTGACATCCACAGAAAACACCCAATGACAGCTGCAATTTTATATAACTGGTGTGGACAAAAGTCTGTATATCTAACACCTTGTATCAATAATGCTGTCCACGACCATCATATGTCTGTGTTGTATTGCAATTCCTCCCTCGCCAGCATATAAAGTACATGATTAAATCTAGTATTCCCCCCTATTGTCCTACACACCAGATCTACAGGATATATCTAAGGTCTTGTGATACATGCATCCAAATTTAAAAGGCAATGTTTTACAGCACTGTGTGTACAACAGTGCCTTAGTGCCCTCTAGTGCTGGCAGATGAAAGCTTGTGTTTCAGAGCAAGTCTGTGTGGTTGCAAATGTGACTGCTACACAGGAGATGGACACAATAACATGAACAAATGTGCAATATAAGTTAACAAAATAAAATACAATGCCACTCATTAACACAGCCTCTTTAAAGCCTGTATTAACTACACTGGGTCTGGAAATAGGGGTGAAGGAATTCTTACCCTACAAAATGACCATTTCTGTATCATTTGTTATGCTGTTACCTTGATTTCGTGGGGGGGGGGAACTGTTTATCTCGCATTATGTATTTAAAACTGAACTGAAAGTGAAACTTGTCTATGCTATCTTCAAAACCAGACTCCAGTGCTAGGTATTTTTGGTGAAAATGCATACAGCTGGACAAATAAGAAATCAAAGGTCACACAGCAATTTACAAATGGTCATTTTCTGGGTAGTGTTCCTGTTATTTTGTCCATCCTCAGGCGACAGGTGACGGCTTGTGATCAAAGATCTGTATGCAGAGATGGACCGACCTCTTTCTGTCGTCATCTGACCTCGAGGAGGACGAGTCTCTTCTTTGCCTTTTCTTCTTTTTCTCCTTCTTCTTTTTCTCCTTTTTGCTCTTTTTCTCTTTCTTTTTCTTTTTGCTCTCGTGCCTACAGATAGAAAACAACAATTATTATTGAAGTAAACATGGAAAACTGGATGCAGGGTCACATTTGGTGCAGAGGAACTAAGTGTTTTATGCTATTTATGTCTTTTATATGTGTTTAGTAAGTTATCTTAGGTGGTAGCTAATAAAATACATACTCACCGTTGTTCCAAATCCCCTTTTTCTTCACTCTGAGATGTCTTTGTTGTTGAGGTTTCTGCACTGCCCTCTGTTCTGTGGTGCTATAAAGGAAGCATGTCTTTAATATTTGTATCAAGTTGTAAATCCAGTGAAAGGAACTCTCTTTTCTTAGCTCTTAAACTGTTTTCACTACCTGCAAAAGATACTCAAAAAGTCTGTTTTTGTCCATCAACCTGCTTTGCACTTACAACATCTTACAGAGTCTGCATCTGAAAACGTTCAGTGTGTTTGTAAGTGAGGAAAAGAACTTACTGTAAAAACAGCCAAGCCTATTTTAGCTGCCTCCCTTTCCTTTTGAGAGAGCACCATTTTCCTTGACCCTGCGCTGTAGATGGAAACAAACAATCACAGTACATTAACATAAAAGGCTCTGTTGCCATCACTTGAATGTCAAAAGGCTTTGAGTTCTAACAGAGCATAAAAAGAACACAGTGAAGGCAAAGAAAGATACTGCCATTTCCCCCGACCAACATGTGTTTCACGCTAAAACAATTTTTAAGATAACATTATAAAGTTGGACCTTAAAGAGACAGTTCACCCCCAAAATAAAAACACAGACTTTTCCTTTTATATGTAGTGCTATTTATCAGTCTAGATTATTTTAATGTGAGCTGCTGAGTGTTGTGGACATCAGCTGTAGAGATGTCTGCCTTCTCTCGAATATAACTGAACTAGATGGCACTCGGCTTGTGGTGCTCAAAGTGCCGAAATGATACACTTGCAAAAACTCAACAGCGATGTCTCTTTCCAGAAATCACAGTCTGGTTACTCAAGATAATCCACAGTGCTTGTTGTGAGCAGTTTCATGTAGGAACTATTTTCTTTCTACCTAACTACATCTGCCAACCGCATCAACACGCAGAAGGAGGTGTGCATTTACTCATGGAGGACAGGCTTGTGTCAGCACGAGATGTATACATTAATAGTGTCCTCCTCGGCTGAGCTGTAAAGTTAGCTAGCTCAGTGGTGCAGGGTGAGCTAGCAGAAGATACACGCTTCCTTCTGTGCGATAATACAGTTGGCAGGTGCAGTTCGATAGAAAGAAAACAGTTCCTATATGGGGTGAACTGTCCCTTTAATGAATTGAAACCCACAGAAATGGTGAATGTTTCAATTTCTGAAGTGCTGTGATAATTACAAGGTTATATATGTCTTCCTTGGCTGCACATGCTGTCATTTTAAATTTGCTGGTTTGTTTTATTTGGTTGCTTTGTGTAATAGGTTGTTACATCCCAAAATTGACAAGAGAAAATCACCTGGAGCTTCCCAAGCCTGAGACACGGTCCACATTTTTCTCTTCACCATCTGCCTCTTCCCTCCTGCAAACGTCTGCAAGGTCCTGGTATCAAAATTTGGAAAGTTCAAATCATTCATTTTATTAAAGGCAAAGTCTTTAAAATGATTTTAAGTAAAAAGCAGTACCAAAAAAAGTGACATACCTCTTTGGTCAGGCCAGTTGGTTGCCTCTTTATATTCTTGTGCCCTCTGTGTAATGGAAGAGAATGGGAAAAGATTTATTTATTATATTTGTTGACCCAAACCAAGTCAACCATTCTGTTACAGGAAGTCATACTTACAGAGCAGCCATCAGTGCCTCATGCTCTGCAGCTTTGACAGCAGCGAGTTCTTGCTCTTTCGACAAGGTTGCACCACCTTTTTTGTCTTTTGAGTACCAAGACAGATCTTTGCCTTTTTGCCATCTTCCTACTGGTGCCATCAAAGAGTTCCCTGGAAACAAGACAGAGGAATTGAAAGTGGTTGAGAAAGATGTGTTATTTCTCAGTTTTTACTCATTTTTTACAGGGTTATCCGAATGCTGAGCAACAGACAAAAACTTAAGGTTATTTTTCAAAAACATCAATCAGCAGTCAAAACATTTACCAGTCACTTGTGTGGGTTGACTACTTGACCTATCTTTGCAGCTCTATAATATGTATAAACCTTTATTTATTTATGGAGATCTCATTTCAAAAGTACAATGTAGTGTCAGTTAAGATCAGTCAGGTTTACTAGATCAGACTAGAACCAGAGTATCAAGCTTTAAAGTACACTGCAATTCATTCCAGGTGTGTGGTGCAAAGAATCTAACAGCAATCGCAGCAAAGTCTGTGTTACTTCTAGTAACCTGAAGTACTAACCAGTCCTGTGAAAGTATGTTATGTGTTACAGCTCTCCTGCCAATAAGTGACGTCAAATATGAGGGCAGTTTTTGAAGAAGTCCCTTATAAATAAATTAAAACAAATGCTGGCCCCTTCTATAAGTGCTATAGGTGTTTCTGGTTATAAATCTAAGAGCTGAATGGCAGACAGCATTTAGGGGCATGAGAGTGGAGGCTGCTGCATGGCACCATAATAGAAAGACTGCCTCCACAATCTTCTGTCTACAAGATGGAGGAAAACCTGACTTGTTTCTGTATTAAAAAAGTTTTTTGTTAGTGCATCAATTTGTGGCTTGAAGGTGAATTTGTCATCAATCCAAATGATGTTGATGTTAGTAGATACTGACTTGACTGCCCAAACTCACTGGAATAGCAAATGTGAAATTTTGTTTTGAGGCATTTTCTTTTCTTTAGTGAAGAAAGAAGGACTTAATACACAATTTGTGTCGCATGCTCTCCTCAGAAGCACCTGTTAATCGCACCATAAAGAGCTCTGGTGTTGATAAAGCGGCGTGGTGGTGACTTTATGCTTTTTAAATACCTGTGTTGTGTGTTTATGCGAGTTCATGATCCACGTGTAATGCCATTTACCATGTGTCATTGTATGCACGTTGTGTATGTACATTTCATCCTCATGTCACCGCTGTGGTGGGTGCTACGTAGCTCTTGTGTGGCGAGCTGACCTGTTGCCAGCGGTGCGGGCTCAGATAGCTGTGAGGCTACGTGTGTCTGCTCAGATAGAGGCAGCAATGAACACCAGGACCTGCTGACTGCAGGGTGAAGAGAGGACCGAGCAGCCCGACACTGTGTAATGAGGGACTCTTAAACAAAAGGTATGGACGAGCAGCACGCGTAGCACCTAGGCAGAGGTGTGTAGCTGTAGTTAAACTGTGATTTTAAAAGTCCTGCTCTGTTAGCTTCAAGTTAGCAAACAGCGGTGTGTGTGGCTAGCGCTAACAGCGGACTTCACTGCCAGTTTTCTTTTAAAAACTTACCCAGATAGTTTTCTCTGTGTTTATCGACTTTCACGTCGTCCCAGTTGAACTGGTCCTGGCCCCCCCGGACCCCTCCAGACCTCGAGGAACCAAACATTTTGACTTTAGAGCGGTGTCAGTGTCCCGTTAGCTCAACCGGCTGACTTTCGCCACATTAGCACATGAGCAGACTGAGGCCTTCAGCGTTCATTCATCCGGGTAGTTTCTGCGATAAGTTTAATCTCGTCGTGTCGATCGGAACATCGTGTTTCCTCCTGGTAGTGTTGACTCTCACCCTTGTAACGGGCCCGGTAATAATATAGCAACTTTTTTCCTGTAATATATACAGAGCACAGAAGGAGCAGTTGGAAATAAACGACGCTCAGTTTAAGCTAGGCTATGCTATACAGCTAACGTTACCTTGCCGCCTAAAAACAAAGCGACAGTGTTACGAATGCGCACATACGCCTCTCTTTTAAGGACGAAACCGCAGCTACCTGTGAGTTAACTGTTACATACATATATTTAAAATGGCTGCCTGGCGTCTACTGTCTTTGGCTAATAATAGTAAAACTTCACGTTTCTGTGTTTCGTCGCGCAAATTCCCGACGCTCGCGAACGTAACGTGACGATGTTGCGGCCCGCAGCGATGACGTAGGCGGCACATTTTCCTTTAATGGCTCTCACATCAAAGATACAGAGCAGAGGTGGGAGAAAATCATCCGGAGACGGACCCACAATCTTGGACTAACGTAACTCCTGATGTTCATGAGATATTTTTCCAGGCTATTGTCAGGTAGGAGGGAGGATGACGGTCTGTGTGCTGTTTACAGTTGTGTTGTCTGCCGTTATCACTGTAGATAACACTGCCATTCATTCCCCCCAGTGTGTGGGGAGACAGTGTTTCTTCTGCGTTGTTGCAGGGTGAGAAGATGGTTGTTGTGTGTTTACTGAGCAGACTTTAAGTGTAGCTAATGCAACCTTACCTTACGTGTAATCATCCTTTAATATGTCCTTGTAGACGTGAGCCATCAGTGATAACTTACCTGTGCAGACTTTGTTTCAAAACGATCAGTGTTGCCTACTCATCAAATGTGCATGTGCTCATTATATAGACAGTTTATGTATTAAACCAGCATGCAGAGTTGTTTTTAGTGTCCGCATTTACTCCTGCATCTTTAACATGGCCTCAGAACTCACTTTCATGTTCAGAAAGTATCCACAAACTCCTGCCCAGCAGCATCAATGCACAAAGCATTTACTTGCTTCTCTAGTTTGTATTTATCACCCTAAAAACGTCAATTCAGAATTTCCCTGCAAGTCATAACTGCATTATAGCATTGAGTCAAAGTGCACTTTGAATTGCCTGAGTTAGTTGTTTTTTATCTGTTAGATAATTCTGGCACAAGACTGTAAACACATGCCTATATAATAACAGAGCATTAAAAGTGCAACTTTGCAGGTTTCTGTTTGCTACATCTGGATTGACAAAGGATAAACAAATAGCTGGAGGGAGAGATCACAGCATTAGACAGAATAAGAAATAAAAGTGGTTGAACATGTGCCCACATAATCCACAAATCACCTCTGTTTCAGGGTAAACTGAACTAACAACACTGTTGCTTACAGTATGCACCATGTATATTCAGCTCTCATACAGAACACTATAGCAAACTACTGCCACCTGATAGATTTCACATGATTTAAATTTGGCTTCACGCAAATACTAATCACATGGGGTTACGTGCACATGATTGAAGTCAAGCACAGTGCAGGTTTTAATGAGTGTCAGCCCATGCTGATTATTAACTCGCATGCCTCTCATTTCCTGACGTGCAGCTATGTGTCAAGTACAAATGGTTGATTCTTGAGTGGATGCTGGAGTATATGTCGCTGCATGTTTCAGAAGCTTTATCAGTACATTAGATTGAAAAGTGTCCTTTTTTTCTTACTGTTGTTGTCTGTAAACGTCACAAATTATGATAAGTGGTCTATTTATTAAGTAATTAATTAAAACAGCATATTTAATCTGACTGGCAGCAACAGAACCAAAATAATGAGACAATTATAGGTAGCTACAGTAAATAAAAAACAAAACTCTAACATTAAAGTTGCAACTAGTAAATATTTACTTTTACTTTATAAGAACAACATTTTGTAAATCAGGATTGACTGATTATGTTCATGAATAAATTTGCCGTGTTCAATCGTGGTAATTTATTAACAAGCAAACTTACAAGACTTTTTAAAGATTTGTTTTGTTTACTAACATTTATAGTAGTTGTACAACATAAGTACTCTATATTAGGGGTGGCTAATATATCTATGAAATCGATAGTGTGATATGAGATTAGATATTGTCTTAGATTTTGGATATCGCAATATTGTAAGTGTTTCCCTGCTTTTAAAGGCTGCATTACAGTAAAGTGATGTAATTTTCCGAACTTACTTCAAAGCTTCGAAGCTTTAAGTGCTGCCGTGGTAATCCGTGGCCAAGTCGGTATCTGAATGCTCTGTTTTCTATACCATTACCCCAAAAATCCCCAGAAGCCCATACATTAAATGATAATTATCTAACATAATTCATTATGCATCAACATTAACCATCAGTTATTCTCAAACAACAACATTATAACCTAGTGATGGGTCTAATTTTGTGACTACAACAGTTTGACCACTAGAGATTCACTAGCTTGATGTCTATAAAGATAAATGTGGAATAGATTCAAAATTTACAAAGATGATTCCCAAAAAGTTGAATGTCAGATATGCCAAAGGAAACTGGCAAATGACCTGAAAACTGTAAGTCACAGCTTGTCCATCTTGCAGAGTATTATTTTGCTAGCTATTATGGCTGATGTTACTGCCACCTGTCACGTTTTTCAAGGTGAAATCTGATGTTTCAAAAGATGTCCCCTCGTCTCTCTTGCGAAATAAATAATCAGTAATTAAAATAATAATTGATTCAACCCTGACTGTTTGTATTTGAGAACAGGAAGCCAGTACAAATAGCCTAAACAGATCCGTGGATGACTTTTAAAGATGCCATGGTGGAGGGTTCGGGCCGGGGTTGATAATTGTTTGAAGACAGGACATTAAAAACAATGAGGTTTCTTAACTGGCCTCTGAAAAGGGAACTCCTTCACCTTTAATTAGCCCTGTTTCCATTTATGGGAAGCATTCAAGAGGCAATAGAGAATGACTCTTGTCATTTGCACCTGCAAAGACCATCTCGCTGCGTCTGTTTGCTTGGAAACAAGACGGCTGGTAATGCTGTGATTTGATTCATGGCCCCCTAAGAGATCTCAGAGCACAGTTTACTTTTGTTCTTAGGTCAATAAATTGCATGTCACATGGAATACGTAATATTTGGACTAATTGCCAACCTGTCTGATACCTGACATTTATGTAAGTAAGTAAGTAAGTAAGTAGGTAAGTAAAGTTTATTTATATAGCACCTTTTACAGATACAAAACCACAAAGTGCTTCACATTAAAAGCAAGAACACAGATTAAAAGTAAAAAATTAAAAATAGTAATAACAATCATACAATATAAATTTCAAGATCAACAGGCAAGTATAAAAATGATAACAAAAGAAACAAACCCAAAAGAGGCAATAAAAGGAAGTAAAAAAACAAAACAGTTAAACAGATTGTTTGCCAAAGGCCTGTCTGAATAAAAATGTTTTCAGCTGTTTCCTAAAAGTAATACAAGAATCTATGGATCATAGAGAATAGGGGAGAGCATTCCATAGGTTAGGAGCAACAGCTTGAAAAGCATGAATAATCTTCTCCATCTCAGCATTGGTCACCACAGATCTTAATTTCGCTATGTTCCTCAACTGGAAAAAACAAGAGCTGATAAGTTGGCTGACATGTTGGTCTAGGGACAGGGATTGGTCAAAAATGACGCCCAAATTTTGAATGTTTTGCTGAGCATGAACACCTAAAGGCCTCATAGACTGCTTGATAATAGGGATAGAGTGTTCAGGGGCAACTATAAGAGCTTCAGTCTTTTTGGTGTTAAATTGGAGGTAGTTGTCAGACATCCAGCTTTTAATGGCATCCAAACATTCATTTAAGATGTCCAGCTGGCCAGTTTCATCAGTGGTAAAAGAACAATACAGCTGAATGTCATCTGCATAAAAATAGTAAGAGATGCCGCTGAACCGACTAATAATATGTCCAAGAGGCAGCATATATAATGAAAATAACATGGGACCCAGAGCAGAACCCTGAGGGACGCCGCATGACAAAGGCGCTGTGCAGACCCAGAGATGCCCACCAACTGTAATAGTCTTATTACCAGTAACAGTAATGATTGATATTAACTGTCCATTGTCTTTCTTTTAGTTGCTCATTAGCAGAGCTGTAGCTGTTTGCCTGTTGCTGTTACCTGTTTTAACAGTTGTTAGTGACAACCAGCCGACTTTCTGTTATATTGCATTGCTTTCCTCACCTGTAGATGTTGTAATACTTCTTTATGCCAGTTACTGTCTTTGTCACAACAGTAGAGCTGTGTTTTATGAAGTATGATGTTATTAAGAGAAGGTCAGACAGATTTTGTTTCAGTTTTTCTTTTATTATTAAGTTCTGTTTTTTTTTTTTTTAACTGTCAGTCATTGCCTCCTGGTATCTACATGTGTTGTGATATTGACAGTAGTTATTGGTTCATGTACTGTATATCTGCATGTTGTGTCGAAAATACAACAATAAAAAACAAAAAGCGAAATGTGAGGCTCTGTAAACACGGCCCTGCCCTCTCTTTTTCTCTCCTCCCTCCTACACTCGTACGCAGTCTATTTGCACACATACACACACCCTCCCTGTTCACTTGAACTTCCTGTCTGCTTGAGCTGTGTGTGTATTGAGGAAAGGTAAGAAGGATCACTACAGGCTTTACTTTATTCTTTGCTTTAGTAGCTTACTCAAGAAATTTTGGTAGTGAAAGATAAGTTGTGTAGAATAGATCAGTGTGGAGAAGCTGAGATGTTGAAGGAGCTGTTTTGCAAAGATGTGTAGTTCAAGTGTGCTCATAGGTTTGTCAGTAATTGGTTTGCTGCATAATTTAGTTAAAAGGAGTTTTAAGCGGTCATTTACTACAGTTCAAGCCTGTGTCTCTATTAAAAGCAGTTTTACTCTTAGCCTCTTGTGGCTCCTCTGTCTTTTTCCACATCTCAAGCAGACTAGGGCTCTCCAATTAGTGAGTAATTGTCCCTGCACCATGGTAACCTTCCAGCTTGCCAACCCGTTGTGATTGCCTTCGCTCTTGTGGGAGATGTTTTGGTCTCATCATTTGTTCCTCCTTTTAAGAACCGCTGTCTTATCATTTTATCGTGTTCGTCCCATTAGGGTGAGGCCTGTCTGAGCACGTAAACTCACTGTAATCACAGACAGATTTGGTCCTATAGTGACTAATGCCATAAGATTTCAGTGGGTTGCCATCCTCCAGCCTCGCCCGCTTGTTTCCTATACTGAACTCTGCTCTCTGCCTCTTCCTCAGCTATGGCTGGACCCAGGCCTGTGGTGCTCAGCGGCCCATCCGGGGCGGGAAAGAGCACTCTGCTGAAGAAGCTAATGCAAGAATATGACAGTGTGTTTGGCTTCAGCGTCTCCCGTAAGTGTGCCTCTCTGTACCAGTCTTGATGGTGTTCTCACCAACTGTTGGGCTTGTCACTGATCATTATAGTCATAGTATATGTGGAGGTGTAATTAATGTCACACATACAAGCAAATGTTATTGTTTTATTCAAATAGTGCTGCAGCTGATGATCATTTCATCATCATCATTATTGATTCTCATTTTCTTCACATTATTTTCACATTTTATGGACCAAGAGATTAATTGGTTGATCAAAAAGTAAATGACAGATTAATCAACGGTGAAAATAAGTGTTAGTTGCTACAGAAGCGTATTGCATTCACAAGCCCTGTTTTTCGGAGTAATTTTTTTCTGTTTTTCGGAGTAATTTATTTCTTTTTCTGTTTTTTGGTGTAATTTTTTCTGTTTTTCTGAGTAATTTTTCCCCTTTTTTTCGTGGCATTTTTTTCTGTTTTTCGGGGTATTTTTTCTGTTTTTTTTTT
>NC_065526.1:4841680-4843688 GCF_006386435.1 Epinephelus moara | reverse complement strand
GTAATTAGTTACACACAGGGTATCATAATCTAGCTATGTTTTTGACTGCATCCTTCTAGTGTAGGCCAACCGCTCAATGTAACAGGTTAGGTTGACAAACGTGTATGGGCATGATTTTACAACCTGTTACTAACCTAACCTGTTACATTGAGCGGTTGGCCTACACTAGAAGGACGCAGTCGAAAACATAGCTAGATTATGATACCCTGTGTGTAACTAATTACATGCCTTACCCTTATTGACCCCGTAGTTGAAATAGTCTAGGAGCAGGAGCACGGATGCAAAATACATCCATGAGCAGGAGTCACCATGGATGCAGGGGTCACTTGTAGGTGCCAGGTGGGAGCTTCTCGCGAGATTTTGAAGTATATCGTCTCCTCGTTCAGGAAAAAAAAATACTGAGAAAAACAGAAAATATTACCACAAAAAAAAACAGAAAAAAAAATTACTGAGAAAAACAGAAAAATAAATAAATTACTCTGAAAAACAGAAAAAATTATTCAGAAAAACAGGGCTTTTTTTTATTTGTCAAGTGAATGCAATACGCTTCCGTAAGTTGCAGCCCTGAATTATTTTATTTTTTTGACACAACTCTGTCACAACCAAACAACAACTACAGTATCATCTCTGGCAGTTGTAAAAAAAAATGTTAGTTTGGGTAATTAATCCTTACAAAATACCAATATCAGGGAAAAGTAATAATAGCAATAATAAGAAAGATGGGCTCCTGCACATTCTGCCCCCGTGAAGGATGAGATGCACCACCTGCATTTGGAAAAGATTAAATTCTCCTTAAGAGGGTGTGAAACCAAGTTATACCAGATATACCAGATCTGGCAACCCTTTACACACCACTTTAAGAAAGATGCATGTTAGTTCTTAGCAAGTTCTTCCCCTACCTAGCCTAGTTTAAATGACACAAAACATGGTCAATCAAAGGTGGGAAATAAATGGTTTACAAACAAGCACCCAGATGGATTTCCTGTCGATCAAACAATAGATTTGATTCAGTGTTCCTTTGTTAAAACAATTTTTGTAACATTGACATGTCGGTTACAACAGCATAATAGAATAATAATAAGAGCTAACAAAACAAAAACGTCTTGGGTATATACACATTTTTACAGTGATTATTATTCCAGTCCAGTGTCGTCTTTTTGAGTCTTGTATGGAGTCAATTTTTCCCATTTTCTTTCTAGTTGTGTTTCCTGTAGTCTCAGTATATCGATTTAGTGTTTCAGTTCAGACTGTGACATAAATGTTTTCTCAACTCTCAGATACAACAAGAAATCCTCGACCTGGAGAACAGGATGGCAAAGGTACAACACGTTCTTCCTCTTTTATGACCACTGTAACAAACATCAGTCGTATTGCAGCTTTATTTATCTGTCATCTTCTTTTTGGGGTTTCAGATTACCATTTCGTCACACGGGAGGCGATGCAGGCAGGGATCGACAACGGCGAATTCATTGAGAGTGCAGAGTTCTCGGGGAACATGTACGGGACGAGTAAAGCTGCCGTGCAAGCCGTGCAGGCCAAGAACCTCATCTGTATACTTGACATTGACATGCAGGGTGTGAAGAACATCAAGAGGACAGATCTCAATCCCCTCTACATCTCCATCCAGCCACCATCCATAGATGTCCTGGTAAGCACGGAAAAGAAATGCATTTCACAGAGTCGATAGAGGTTCTATAGGTCAGTTTCTGGGTGTGACCTGAGGGGTATTCCAGGTAGGAGGTTAAACAAACTCTGAGTCTAATCCTGAACTCTGAATCCTGATCTAGTTCTGACGTATGGAATTGAAATTGATAACCTAAAAGTCTTTCCACAGAATCCCTCGCTATCGGATCATTATCTGATTACTTTTGATTTCTTTTTACCCGATTACACGCCACTCAGCAACAGTTACTATACTAGATGTTTATCAGATAGTGCTGTCGCAAAATTTAAGGAAAAGATTACTCTGTCGTTAAATTCAATACCAAGTCCCTCAGTAACAGAGGTT
>NC_065526.1:4839571-4840374 GCF_006386435.1 Epinephelus moara | reverse complement strand
AAAAAAAAAAGCAAGAGACAATGAGACTTTACAGTGGAGAGAATTGAGGCATGATGGAGCAAGAAAGCAGAGAGGTAGGGTGAGTGATGGATGAAGAGAAAGAGAGCTTTTAGGAAGACAAGGATTCGGCTGTCACGTAACCGGAGCGGTCCTGAGAGGAGTTCCTTGGCTCGATACCCATCCGTAGTTTAATTGAAGAATAACACTTGGGTTCATTAACGGTGTCACCGAGCTCCTGTTTCTGCTGACTCAGAGTGTGTGTGTTTGTCCGTGTGTGCGTGTGCACTCAAGTGGGCAAGGTTACAGTGGATACAGTGCATGGGTTAGCGAGTGTATCACGGTTTGTGCTGACCACATATATACACATAAGTAAACACACACGTTTTAATGAAATGGTCCTTTCCTAAGAGTACAACAAACAGCCTCCCCTGCATCCATCTGCACACTGACGCACGTTTCTAAACGTCATCATGGCACCAGGAAGTCAGGGTGATTCCTGTATGTGCCGTGTAGACAGTGAGTGCGGTTTAATACCACAGTAAACAATCCTTGAGCAGCTGCTTTGTCACAAAATGTCAGGTTTTGATGATGCATCTTCAGCACTAACCTCGATGACAAATTCGTTGCGTTTCCTGTGACTGCTTCACAAGAAAAACCATATGAGAGCTTTAAATGTGAACTAGCAGCAGTTAGAAATGTCTGGTTAGCATTCTCATTGTGTCATGCGGATTACTGTTAATTTATTATGCTGATCTGTTCTGTACGACATCTATTGCACGTCTGTCCGTCCTGGAAGAGGGATC
>NC_065526.1:4833892-4839485 GCF_006386435.1 Epinephelus moara | reverse complement strand
TGATCTGTTCTGTACGACATCTATTGCACGTCTGTCCGTCCTGGAAGAGGGATCCCTCCTCAGTTGCTCTTCCTGAGGTTTCTACTGTTTTTTTCCCCCGTTAAAGGGGTTTTTTTGGGGAGTTTTTCCTCCGCTGCGAGGGTCATAAGGACAGAGGGATGTCGTATGCTGTAAAGCCCTGTGAGGCAAATTGTGATTTGTGATATTGGGCTTTATAAATAAAATTGAATTGAATTGAACTCTGAGTTGACTTACCCTGAGCTGGCAAACTCCGAGTATCCGGTTCCAGAACAGCTGATTCTAATTAGTTCAGTCAACTTTGAGTAGGTAGACCTTGAGTTAAGCACGTGCACAACCACAATAAATGGAGCCCCGATGCCTCGAGTCACCATGGCAACTGGAGAGAAAAAGCGATCAACTTATTTCACACCTGTGGACTTGGAGGTGCTCATGAATGTCTACAGCGAATATGAGCATATATTTCATAAAAAAAAGTAACACCGCTAAAGCTGCCAAGGAGAGAGAGGCGGCATGTGAAATTTAGCAAGCAGGATCTCCTTCAAAGGGATGCTGGTGGCTTAGTGAATAGAGCAGGCGTCCCATATGGCTTTTGCCGCAGCAGCCCGGGTTCGACTCCGGCCTGTGGCACCTTGCTGCATGTCACTCCCTCTGTCTCTCTCCCCCTTTCACGCTTAACTGTCCTGTCAATTTAAGGCAAAATGCACCCCCAAAAAAAATATTAAAAAAGAATCCTTGCTAATTTCAGCAGCTATTTTAAGCACATATAGATGGTTGGTGACTTATTTGAAATTTGAATCCTTTAAAAACTATCATACCTGTACCTTTCTTTAGTTTTATTTATATTTGATTTATTAAACAAAGTAGCTTAAATAACCTGTCATTCAGTGGCTATTTCTTTTTGTACTGTAGGCCACCAATATCATATAAAAAGCTACCATTCACAAAAAAACATAGCGCAATGCACATTTGCTCTGATGAGAGCGCACGTCCGTGGTGTGTCAGATTTGATATGTGTGGCCGGTAAATGATTGAGTCTAATTAAAAAAACGGTACGGTTCAAACAGATATTCATTGGGGAAAGACAGTACATCTAAACGGGGTCTGAAGATCCTCTCCCGGCGTAAGGCATTGTGAATTAATTCTGCCTCGATATCGATGGGATTTCCTACACACGGACAACCCATGTGTGTCTGCCAACTTGCTTCAGGCTCGGCAGTAGGGAGGAAACAGGGTGAACTCAGGGTTTCTTAAAGAAAACCTGCCAGCGAGCAGGTTAGGTTCACAGACTCAGAGTTTGACTTACCTCTCTTTCTGGAACTGAAAACCCAGAGTTTCCCTCATTTCAGGGTTAACATACTCAGAGTTTTCACTAAACCCGCTTTCTGGAATACCCCTCTGGAGTTTGCTTTGTACCGCAGTGGTCATACAGGTTTTGGATTCTCTGTGAATATCTCTGCCTTTCTGTATCGCCTCAGGAAAATCGGTTAAGACATAGAAAAACCGAGTCAGAGGAGAGTCTTCAGAGGCGTTTACAGATAGCGACGGTGGACATGGAGTTAAGTAAGTATTTGTTTGTTTGCAAAAATGGAACCACATAACCCTTAAAAACATGACCCTGAACATAATTGTATCTCCTCCTAGGTAAAGAACCTGGTATGTTCGATGTCCAGATCGTCAATGATAATTTGGAGGTTGCTTATGGGCAGTTAAAACATGCTCTTCTTGAGGTGAGCGTTCACTGTACAACACAGTCTATAACATTACACACATTAAAACACTGTTCTGATGTGTTGAGTTGAGCATATACATTTTCAATACACATACACACTGAATGATAATAATTTTACATTAGATTCAGTTTAAGTGACTTTTTGAAGAAGAAAATGGGGTTAAATGGCACTCAGACCGCGTCAAACAACGTCAAAATATGTCCACTAAAAGTGCATTTTTTTCACACAGATAGGCTCGGATTGTTAGTATAATTATCTGACAACATAACGGAAAGGAGGAATGAACGTCTGTGTTGACCTTTAGCTGGATTCAGACATGTTCCTCTGCCTGTTGCTGCTCCCTCTCTCTCCTCGTCCACTCTTCAGTTTCAATGAGCTCTGCGTCCGTGTACTCCGTGTTCAAATAAATACGGGCGGTCATCAAGTTGAAATGGCTCATCCAGATCCAGTTGGTCAGAATCGGGTAAAAATTCAGCCATGACTACTCCAAACAGAGTAACTCCTCGTGTTTGTAAGGTCACTCCAGCGGTAACTTCCTGCAACAACTCAAATCTCGCGAGACGTGAGACTTCAGAGCCAGACTTTCACTCTGAGTAAGTGTTTTGACTTGCCGCAACAAACATGTCCGAAATTTTTACCCGATTTTGACCAACTGGATCATTTGAATTTGACATGAGACGTTATTATCTGCCCATTCAACACAATCTGTTACAGAAGATGCGGCCGCCCCTTCTTTTTCACTTTTGGCCATAAAACGTCAAAACAACACATAAATAATGTAAATAATTGTGACTGCGTAAGTGCAGAAAAAGTTTACTTCAAACTGACTCCACTAACACACATCAAACGGCACACACACAGGACAAGTTAGCCTCTGGAAGAAATCTTTTCTCTTTAAACCAAACCATGACCCCGAAGACAAACTTCCCTCAACTGCCATAAAACATAGATTTACATAATTTTACAAAAGCATCAATTAGTCAAAGTTCATAGACAGAACAACTTTTGCTAGTCACACCTTATTAGCTTAAGCGTGTTCACATTGCAAAAGTTAGCATAGCAGCTAGTGGACTTTTTCCTCTACTCGCAGTTTAACAGATTACATGTTACATTACTATTTTATTACTATTTTTATCCTCACGGTCTTTCTCTGAGCTGCTTGCCATCTGCCTGCTGCTGTTTGACAGTGACACAGATTTCCAAAATAAAAGCGTATCCCAAAGATGACAATATGGATCAATGTTTTCACTTTGCATGAATGATATTGGATTGTTGATCATTGAAGTTATATATCGACCTAGATCGATGGATCGTTACACCGCTACTAACTAAACGAGGCCGTGGTAAACCTGCAACTCCCTTGTTCTGGGAAGTAAAAATACTGCTTTTGTCAGTGGTGTCTGTGTGCTTTGAGATAACGGCTTTAGTTCCCCGTCAGAAGGTGCTGTCTGACGGCAAGGTTAAGCTGTGAAAACATTCTTAATGTAACGTACGCTTTAACTAATTTTTACGTGCTCCTCCGTTTGCTCAGCGCCATTTGATTTTATTTACACGACGCAGGGGTTTCCTACCCTGGAGTTATCGTCAACAAACAAAACCAAAAAAGGCAAAAGTGTGAAGAACTGATTAAACACCGTGTTTTTCTGATCTGTGCAGTCTCACTTTAAATTTCTTAGTCCATTGTTGTAGATTTGTCTGTATTTCCTGACCAACGTTACTTACCTGTTTTGGGAGCATGATAAGATTTTTTTTTTTCTTCTCCAGGAAATTAACGTGGTCAAGAAAGTCAACATGTCTTCATAGGAGACCACAGCACCCTGACTCCTTTGGGTCCCGTCCAGCCACTCCTTACAGAAACACAGGCCTCCATTCCAGCCGTGAACATTCCCTCAGATGGCGGTCTGTGAACTCAGACAAACATCCCCGTAGTGGATACACAGATATGTAGGTTTTATATGGTGCTTAGAGGTAGTTATTAACAATGATATTACACTCTAAGGTGTAACTTATTTTTTATTGTGCTTTCCATGTTTTTATTTTCATTTGTATGAAGACTCCAATAATGCTTTCTTGATATGTGACGGGCATGGTATGCACGATGCTCTCTTGGATAGGGTTTACTAAACACAGATATACTACTGCTCGCAGCTTCGTCCTGTCACCAACCTTGACTTACACAAACAGGGAGTAGCATTACTCATGTGGATAAACTGGTCTTTCAAGCAAAGGTGGAGACAAAGCTTGTTTCTGGTTTTCATGATGAGTGGCAGCGAGTTATGCGACTCTTTTTGTGCCACCAGTCATATTGTGTTGATGAGGAGATAGACTCACAGAGAGGTATCTGCACAAGTTCAGTTCGGGGGGAAAACTTATCTGAAACTTCAGCATTTCATCTCATTTCTGGGATAAAAAAACATGGTGGCTGTTTACTTTTGAGGGGTTCATGCAAGTCATTTTACTGTTAACTATTCCAGTGCTGGTGAATGCTTTTCCTTTAAAGATTGTGTGTAAAATGCCACAGAACTCCATTATAGTTTGGTTTGCTTGATTGGTTTGCTGTTGTGCTCCAGTAGGATTAAATCCCATCGTAGAGGTAGGAAATGTTATTTAGAACAAAAAACACAAGTGCATCTAATGGCTCTTAGAATAGAGCTTTTTTTATTTACCTTTTGGGCTCCATGACAGAACAATCTGTTTATTTTACAATTGTAAATTTGTACGTTTATATTGTGTATCATTTTGCAGCTTCGCCTGTACAGTAAAATGACATTCAGTGGACTCTTTTGATTCCTTACTAAAGAAGAGGTTTTTAAATTTAAAGGAAAATTAAGAAGAATTTTTCTTTTTTTAAATATATTGCAAATTTCGTTTTACTTGAAAACAGTGAATATTCATGAGGGATACGCAGGACTTAAATTTTCAACTTAAATTTAATACCCTTTCCCTGCATTTTAAGACTGTATCGCCACTGCAAGTTTTTACAGGTCACATCAGCAACACACTTAAACTTACGTTTACTATACATTGATTGTAAGATAAACTCCTTGGACCAGTGTATGAATGCAACATTATTCAGATAGACAGGGTGGGAACAAAGCACAAGAGAATGAATTGAGTGCAAACACAATATTGTTCCCTATAACACACACACACTTGAACTCTTTGTTATTGGGCTACTGTATATAGATTCTTTATTTTTTTTTATGTATGTGATGGCACAATTTAACGAATTGGAGGTCAAAAATTTGATAACATGTACTTGTATAACCAGTAATTTGACCAATAAGCTTTGATAAAATGTAATACATTAAACTTTGGTGAGCTTCAGGGGGCCGATGTCATTTAGGAGGTCCCTCTGAACAAATATCCATCATGGCATGTGCACGTTAATGCACGATAGAAACCAGGGACCAGATGTTTAAACCATGCTTGCAAACAAAAACCATGCATACACTGCTTCACATACATAGAATGGTATTTCTAAAGATAGAATATGTGTTGAGGGTGTATGCATCTCATGCATACTTAAGACAAGGTGTAACATGGTTTTAGCTGCGTGAGAGATTTAATCTTGTTTATTTAGGCTTGCCAATATTGATGATCAGCCATTTTTGCAGTCTACAAGGCCTTCTATAAATTTTCACTTAAAGATGTGTATACATGTAATTTAAAAAAAAAAAAAGATTTGAGTGATGAATTATCATTCTTTTTATTGAATTTTGAACCATTGTTTCCCAGTCCTGATTTTATCCTAAATCGTGAAGCAACTTGTAAAGACTGTTTCAATATGAGCGCCATAAATCTATCATTAATAATCAGAGTTTTAATAATGATAATTAAGA
>NC_065526.1:4830633-4833392 GCF_006386435.1 Epinephelus moara | reverse complement strand
CAAGTTGACATTAATCAAAGTGACATTACCAGAAACAGTCTTTGTCATGACAAGTTGACATTGAATTTGTTTGGGATGTCCTTATTATGACAGCTTGACATTAACCAGGATGATATTACTAGAAGTTGTCTTTGTCATGACAAGTTGACATTAAATTTGTTGTCATAATAAGGACATCCCAGACAAATTTAATGTCAACTTGTCATGACAAAGACAACTTCTGGTAATGTCACTTTAATTAATGTCAAGTTGTCATAATAAGGACATCCCAAACAATGTCAACTTGTCATGACAAAAAACAAATGACACTTAATGACAGCAGTCATAAACGTTTATGACATGTACATAATGTTTATGACAGGTTCATGACAGTGTCATGTCAGTTATGACAGTGTCATGTCACTCTTATGTAGATACCTTCAAGTAAAGTGTTACCAAATATTTTGTGGGGGCTTTATTGTCTTTGCAATGTATTGCTTTCTTTCACAATCACATTTATTCTAGCACAAAGGAATAAGTAGACACTCGTCCAAGGCCTTTTTAGTGACAAAAGAAACTAGAGCTGAAAAAATTAGTCGATTAATCAATCCGTCAACAGTCAGAAAATCAATTAGCATCTATCATGGTAATATGGTAATTTTAAAGAGGACGTTTAAAAAGCAAACAGTCTTTAAATCTTAAAAAAAAAAATAGTCAGCAGATTAATCAATAAAAGTGTCAGCTGCAGCCCTGGAAGAGAGATATATTTACAGCGTGTTAGTACCTGAAGTGGTAGGTCCCATCCTTCTGGCCGAAGCCACTTCCAGGTACGAGACAGATCCCCATCTCCTCCAGCATCTTCATGCAGTAAAACATATCTGGCTGCTGACCTTTGTCCTAACGCAGAGGAAAAGAAACACTTAAGTGCTGTTTGAGGCTTAATATTTTGGCGGCATGGGAATATTTCAAGTAGTATTTTTTGTGAAGTGCAGTTGTGCTGTGATTATAAGCTATATTTATAACAGAGCGCTGACTCACAGTATCGCCTTCATACTAAAAGCACTGTGTAGTTTTTTTGCAGCATTCCCACTGAGCTGGTTTCTTTATTGCTCTTCCTTCTGCTACATTCATTTACCATGAGGGATTTTCAAATTGTAGAAAATCAAATCCACTTAAAGCAGAATTGGGCCAAACGAGAGAGAGCTTTGTAACCAACAGTCCATTCCTGTGTTTCTAACATAACGTGTATGATCACAATTAATTACACAGTGCTTAGATTTCTGGAAACAAGTCCTCAAAAGCTCCTCAAGTTAATTAATTTCACTGTGTTAATAGTAACACAGTGAAATTTGTATTGTACAGTTTCACGGCAACCTTTTCTCCCTTTTGTTAGTGTCTTTCAGAGTTAGTTAGCACAGCTGCCCTTCAGAGTTCAAGACATTTTCTTTGGCGGTTCAAAGATAACTGCAGGTTGATGTAAATAAAACAAAAAGAGATGAGTGTTAATTTGAGGTAAAGAAAATGTGAAGTGTGTCTAATTTCCTCTGAAGCAAACGCTTTTGTTAAACCTTTTTAAATCCCCTTTAAAGTGTTTCTCAGCCTTAGATGTAGCTGAGTATTGTGATCGGGAAAAAGCTCAATGGACCACACAGCAGCTCTATTTAAACTGCCAATGTTAATGTTGAGTGTTGTTAGAGGAGCTCTGTCTTTATGCGTTGTTTTAGTGAAAAGCAGAGCCAAAAACAAAGCAATGCTACAACCATGCGATCGAGATAGCGAGCGGAGTCACTGGGATTGATCAGGTGTTAGCAGGTCAGCTGTAGTCTGACCTTATCCTCTGTGAGGCTAATCAGATTCTCAGCCGCCCGGCTCATCAGCCCTCCCCTGAAATTCCTACTGAGCAGTCAACCTCGGGACAGAATTGAAACCACAAGCTATTGAAAATCATTTGTTCCCTTTAGCAAACAGGGTGGTGGGCGCACAGTGTACTGAACCTGGCTAAAGACTTATTTAATCAAGCATAGAGTATGAGACGTTGGTCTTGTGTTAAGTGGAACATGAGTATTAGTGCATCGTGGGCTTTTGAGGCCAGGGAGACAAAAAAGAAGTGAAACAAAAATAAGTGGACCAAACAATCAGTGGGAGATGAGTAAAAACTCCTTGTATAACTGTAACATGTATTTGCTCCTCATCAATGTAATTCCCTTGAAGAGACAACACAGTCAAATTTGAAACGCTCATTCAAATAGGTTAAGGACTGACCGTGGCCTCTTTGACGGCCTTCTCAGGGATGGTTATGCGAGGGAAGGAGTACATGGCGCCCTGCACAGGATTGCAGCTGATGCCTTGCACGGTATTGAGGACCTTTTCTGTAAGCTTGGCCTTCTCGGATAAGGCACTTAAAGTGGCTGTGCGCTCCTGGATGTGGGAGAGAGAATGGAGAAAACAAAGAATAGAGAGGACAGAGAGAAGAGAAAGTTAACCAGAGGTCATCATCTGTAACACATGTGCTCAACTATCTTACTACATAATGACGAAAACTCTGTGTGTGTGTCTGTTTCATGTTTTTCTCCTCACTTCAATCCATGTGAAATTTGGCACAGTGGTAGAGGGTCATGGGAGGATGCCATTGAAGCAATATTACATCAATTGGCCAAAGGGGGGCGCTATAGCAACCGATTGAAATTGCAAACTTTGAATGGGCATATCTCATGCCCCATATGTTGTAGAGACATGAAACTTTGCACAGAGATGCCTCTCCTCATGAGGAACACATTTGC
>NC_065526.1:4814544-4830442 GCF_006386435.1 Epinephelus moara | reverse complement strand
TGTTGTTTCTAATTTTTGGTATGACTAAGTCATGGTATGGTATGCTGTACATAATCACGGAAACTGTCAGTGTGTCATTCTGTCTGTCCCACGTTTTTCTACTCACTGACGTGGTCAATCTATGTGAAACTGCACATAGGCATTGAGGATACTAATATAACGTATCTCTTGTAGCAATCTTGAGTATGGTCAGCAAGGTCTGGAGAAAATCTTAGCCACAGGTATTTATCTTTGTAAATCCTAAAGCAGTATTTAGGGTTTTTCTCATTTGCCTTGGCTCAATACTTAAATGAGAATTATTTTTTTTCCAAAACAATAAGTTCAAATCTCTGAACAATTAATTTGTTGTTCAGATTTTAAATTTCTTATTCATTCAAGCAAACTGCACGTGTTTTGGCACATGTGCACAAAAGAGCAAGTACACTTGGCTCTTCACAACTTCCACACTGTCTGTCATTGTTTGAGCAATTGCATGATGCAAAATGGGCCATTCAAATATTAAAATCTGTCAGACATGTATAAATGTATATTCCACAAATTTGGACAATGACATGGTATTATTGTGATGTCTGCTATATTTGCAAATGACCTGCCAGGTGACAGAAATGAACTTGGGATCACAGTTAACCAGGTTTTACAGTACATGTAACACATTGCTACAAAAAGCAGTTTACTGTAAATGTGCATAATTTTCTCTGTGTACAGTATTGTTTATTTCTTGCCTCAAACACTTTCACAAACAGACAAGACGAGAGCTCAGCCCCGGCCAGGTCACAAACTTTCTCATTTTAAAGCTAAACAGAAACTAAAATCTGTTTGTGCAAACATTTGAAGCCAGAAATAGACAACGCAGTAACAGAATCTTGATTCATATTTGATCAGCGCTGCCTCGCCTGACAGTTTGACTGCAGTTCACAAGCAGCGGCCAACATGATTGACAGCTGCGTTAGAGATTCTTCAGCTCTGAGTGGTTGTTTTCCAACAGCCCTGCTAGTTTCTAGCAAATGCCGTCAGAAGCACTACAAGGAGGAGGAACATGATTTTTTTCCCATACTATCTGTCTTGTGTGCAACTGTGTGAATTTAGTGACAGTTTAGCAAACATGACAAAAAGCTATTTTTGTAAATGTTACCAACTGTAGCTTTAAAACCAAGAAAAGGAAAAAACTTCCAGTATTAAAGCAACACAATGGAGTTTTTGAGCCCCCAAAATATATATCCAAGATCCTTGTGATGGTACATCATCTCACAATAGGTTGGATGACACCTCCGTCATTGCTTGAGGGCGTCTGTTTCACTTGCACTGGCACTATGCAGTTTCAGGGTTCGGGTAGGAACCCAGACACAATAAAGACTACAAAATTTGGCTGCTTCACAGCATACGTCATATCCCCCTCCTCTCTTTAGAGTAGCGTAGCCGAACCGAGGTGAACGAAGTTAGACGTGGTTGTCATGGCTGAAGCGACAGAGAAAAGGAAGAAGGTGAAGGTGTTGTCCGAGGAGACAAAGAAAAGAAAACGATAAAACAAGAGCTCGAACAAGGATTGATACTGGCCCGGCTCTCACACGCTGGCAAGAGCTGAAAGAGGAGGAGTGACGCCCGACTGATGGTGACCTGGCGCTGCTACTGCTGCTACCCTCTACTGAGGAGACTCTCTGTCTGCAGGTCGGCTGCCTCAGGTACATGTTCAGATCAAGTGTTAGCCTACACACAGACAGCTTTCATTTAGTTTGTCTTTAGCGCGATGTGCTTGTGTCGACCATGATTGTAAATCATAATAGCGGTGAATGAGAGACTGTGGACAGAGAAGATTGAAATATGGCTTTCTACATGCTGATCACATGTATTGATGAAGTATTGGCTTGGCTGGCAGAGGTTTTATCGCAGTCACAGTAACAAGCGTAGTTGTCGTCAACTAGAGTGATCTTGAAGTTATATTCCTTTCATCTGCACCGCGGCCTCTCTGCTGTTGTCTGACTTCACTCTGTTGAGTCTGTGTGTGTGTGTGTGCGTGCGTGCTGTGAGGAGGAGGTCAGCCCTGACATGCAGAGAGCAACTCATCTCTGAGTTTCGAAAATGAATAACTAAATAAAGCAATCGGCCTCATCATGTATGTACAGAATGCTATAAGGCTACTTTACCTGTTCTGAAGACACGATTACGATCACGCATTACACGGCCAGTTTCAGGAAGTTCACCGGTATCGTTGGCTTGTCAACAAATGCACGCGCAAAATTTTTCTGCGACAGTTGTAACAGACAATACCGTTTTTCGTCTGTAGGGGGACCCGTGAGGTAAAAAGCACAATCCTCCATTGTGTTGCTTTAATATACCCCAAATCAAAGAGGGTATCGAGTCTTACATCACAACATCAGTGTGATAGGGATATACTGCCCAGCCATACACAACAGTCGTGAATATTACATTTACACTTCAGAGAAATCACCAGTTCTGAAAAGTCACCCCCTGTTTTGTTAATACTACTTGTCCCGCCCCTAATGCAAATAAAAAAAAAGGTTGTGAGAGTCTGTACCTTCATAAACTTATCATACGAGGGTTCCCCGGGCAACGGCGGGTTGACCACCAGGTCCATCAGAGCCTGTCCAGGAACAGGAGGACACAGACGGACAGACACCAGCTTGGTCAGCTGGGCCTTCACCTCCTCGTCCATGTTGATGATCTCCATGTAGCCTCCGCGGAAACCACACCTGAGAGGGAGAGAAAATATCAGGATGTGACATCAACATTTGGCAAGAAATGAAGTAAAATAGAGTTACAGGAAACACAAAGAGCTGATTATTCGAACAAGGTCTGATGGATTTATCCCCAGCATTATAGTAAAACGACTTACTCTCCCATGTAGCATTTGGAGGTGGAGTGGAAAGATGCCAGTTCCACTGTATTCGAGTACTCTGGCCCCATCTCAAACAAAACCTTCTTAAAAGAGTGGAACTGGCAACCATCAGCGTACACATTATCCTGGTACACCTGGGGGATGAGGGGAGAATGAAAGATGTCACAGAATCCAAAAAATAAAGCAGGTAGATTTGGAGAACGATGCAGAGAGAACGTACCTCATCAGCCATGAGGAAGAGACGCTCCTTTGCTGCAAATCGGATTACGTCCTCAATGCACTGTCTGCTCTGAACCTGACCTGTGAACAAGAGGGAGGCTCATTAAGGAGAAAGGTTTGAAGTGGAGGTTTAGCAGGCAGTTATGTCTGTCTGCTGCCATCTAGTGGCTCCTCGGTCAGCAGGGAATAGTGTGTGTGAGGAAACAATCTCATACAGAGAGGATCTAATCTGAAGTAACTTTACTCCTGGGTCCGGTTGGCTGAACGGTTTAGAGCAGGGTTCTCAATCTTTTACTTCCAGTTGTTAAATAATTGCTGAGGACTGATTTGCCACATAACATAACCAAAAAGAGAAAAAATAAACAGGGCTGTAAATGTGTTACGCCACCGTCAGCTGTTGATGATGTAATAACTTTCTGCTGTACCTGACGCCCGTCCCTTTTCCTTAGGAACTATTCTTTTGGCTTCCCAACACATCCCGGGTGCTTTGTGTGTAAGTGTCTCTGGACCTTTGATGGTTTCAGAACCTCATTTGACAGGATTTCATTAGTACGATAAATAAAAGAAACTTTACCAGTGGGGTTTCCAGGGTTGATGATGCACAGGGCTCGGGGGTTGCAGTGGCGCCGGGCCTCATCCAAAGCACGCTGCAGCTCGCTGATGTCCAGACTCCAGCACTTTTCCTCCTTAAGGTAATAGTTGATCTGCACGGCGCCCAGTTCGGCCAGCGCAGCCGAGTATAGCGGATACTGAGGTATGGAGATCATGACGCCTGTAAGGGTCGCACCCTCACCACACACCAGCAGCTTCAGCATGGTCTAAGAGTGCAGGATAGGGCGGTCAAGAGAGATATGTCAGTGTAACAGTGTTCACATTTAAGGATTATATGTGCACTGTAGCTTTGTCTGCACGCCACTTTAGAGGCATACAGAGGAAATAAATGTAGTTTTACTGCTCTGAATTTCAGTTTGATGCTCTGCGTCTGTGTTTTCTGCATGAAACTGACCTCACAGCATCACGTGAGCTCTCTTTTTATAGAACACATCATGCAATCAGTTTCCAGTTCAGTTGGTTAAAGGGAAAATCTCAAATTTTTGTTGAACTCTTTTAGAACTGATTTGAAATGAAACGCTACGAAAAGCAGGCATCGTTCTGTAACAAAGTAAAGAAGTTGTGAGTATGTAATACCCAGGGTGTCTATTGGTATCACACACTTACATTTAATGCATTTGAAGACATTTTAAAGGTAACTTTAACCAAATTTAAGATTGATTTTTGAACAAATCATTGTATTCAAGCATTGCAGGTAAGTATGGAGGGAAGAAATATAAATGTGATCCTGAGCAGAAGTAGGTCTTATGTAAGAATATGGCTGCTAGAGCAAGTTAGGTTCATCTATATTTTGCCAAAAGTTGAGTGCAAGTATAAAGTAAAAAAAACGTCAGGGGGTCAGTGATGAGTTTAAAGACTTAACATCAGAAATGTGCACTTTAACGCAGAAAAGCTCGACTCATTCTGACAAAATATATTAAAAGATGGAAAAAATAAATTAGATAAAATATTTGTGCCGATTAACCCTTTGAAACCTGGAGCGATATCACTTTTCTTGTGCTGCTTTCAGACACCTTTCATTACTATTTAAACCTCTGAATCCTGAGCAAACTGGGGAGATGTTTTTCAAAAACAAAGAGAAAAAGGCATTGAGCAACTTGGTGATAAATGTCCCAGAAAACTGCAACTAAAAAAAAGAAAATTATTTAAAAACAAACAAACAAAAAAAACAGGGAAAAAAGGAAAAAAAACACCTATATTGATAAAAATTAATATTAGTATTACATTTTAATTATGTTACAGAATTCTTAGAATTTTTAAGCACCATTTCCAGGTCATGTTTTTAACTTTATTTTTTGTTTTTGTGTTTTTTTAAAAAACAGATTTTCTTTTTTTTCTTCTTCAACTTCTTTTTTTTATTTTATTTATTTATTTTATTTTATTATTTTTATTATTATTTTTTTTTTTTTTACAAATTTTCTTGTTTTTATTTTCACTTTTTCTTGATAATTTTTATCTAATATATCTATATATAATTTCTTATTTCATTGTTCATTGCCTTCTTCCCATATTTTTTAAAGAAATCAAGCCAATTTTCATTGCCTTCTTCCCATATTTTTTAAAGAAATCAAGCCAATTTGCTCAGGTTTCAAAGGGTTAAGACCTCACAAATTCAAATTTGAGACTATTCAATGACTTTTTAGGTTCCATATTTATGAAGCTGAATCTAAGAAACTGTAAAACTACTTAAGGACCTGCAGACATGCTGAATACCTGACTTTTAAAGGGTCATGAGCCAAAATATTTGGACGTCAATGATCTAATTTCAGCACTGTTTTATCTACTTGATCATGAATAATTGCTATTTGTTTTTCTGCTCATTACAGCTCACATGAAGTGACGTGAAAAGACTGAACCCAGTGATGAAGGGTTCACTCCAAAATAGTGTTTCGTCACTTAAATGTTGTGGTCAAAGTCCCCTCAAAATGATCAATACATCAGGTAATTTTTAACTTACAAACATGCGTGATTAAAAGTACAACGGAGACACAAAGTCAGTTGAACAGATGTGACGTGTTTTGTACCACAATGCCGTCGCTGGCCCCTGTGGTGAGGTAAATGTTGTCTGGGTTGCAGGGCACACCGCCATCTCTTCGCTCAACGTAGCGGGCCACATCCTCGCGCACACAGTCTATGCCTTGACTGGCACTGTAGGAACCTGAGGGAGATTTATGTGGAGACAATACAAACTGCTATGACGACTTAAATGCCTTGAGACAACAAAGCTCCACCAGAAAGCATCATTTCACAGACGTATGAAGAGAGAGGTGGTAATTAGCAGCTCGGGTTACACAAAGCTTATTGTGCTTGAAAACCAACACACCTATACTGTTCCCTCCACAGGACTGCAGAATGCGGCGTGCTCTACTTTTAGCATCCTCTGGGAATGTGTTGTCATTCAGCAGTTCAGGGTAGGAGCACAGCGCCAAGACCTTGAAACAAAGAGAGGTGTGAGGATAAAAGGTGGATAAAAGGGACATTATGCAAAACCATGTGCAGATTACTGCACACGACAGGAGGAAAATGATTGACACCAACTTAGTTAAAGAGGAATAAATCACTTTCATAGACACACACAAGTCAGAGGGGAGGTGCTAAATTTAGATGAGAGGTTGGGGGAACGGATTAGGAGCAGACCTGTCGGAAGAAAGTGATTGGCTGCTGGCCCATGGCATGGGCGTCACCAATGTTGGCCTTGATGACTTCAGCAAAGGGCTTCTTCATTCCCTGCAGGACATAAACACAACATACAGAAATTATTACTCATCTGAAGAAGAGGAAAAAAGTGTGAACGATGAGAGAATGTATTCACTTTGTACACAAGACATAAAGTCATTATGATTCCCTGTGGTTGGCTGAGAACACACACTGCCCCTAAACAACCTTGACACTGAGCCCACACTCAGTATCAAGCACATGCCTAAGTTTTCCATAAACATTCACACCACAAGGGGCTGAGAGCGCAGCAGCTGCTGAGGGAAAGATTGGCTGTTGGCTGGACTGACTTTCCTGCACTGAGGTGTAGAAAGAAACAAAGCTCAAATCCAAATAAGATCTCTTCTGTACCATGTCCCACATGTTTGTCTTACAGGATTACATTTTGGCAGACCGATATGTTTTTTTTCAGAGCTGATACCAATAGCCGATATTTGAAACCGATATATGTCTGCTGTAGAAATCATAGTTGACACAGAATTAACAGTCGTGAAGTTGAAGAATATGCCAGCTAAATAAAAACCGATTAATAAAATAAATGAATAAATACACAATAATCATGAATACAAAATTTAAAAAATAAAATGCAAAACAATAAATAATAAGTATAATAAAATAAAATAAAATAAAGGAGAGCTCAATTAAAAGCCAGGCTAAAAAGGTAGGTCTTGAGTTTGCTTTTAAGAGCCTAGAGTGGTATGTGCAGACAGTGAGAAGCATGCCAGGGGCAAAACAAAACTGTATATTGGCATATTGGTGGAGAAAAATCACCGATACCGATAACCCTAAAAATTCAAGATATCGGCCCCGATAATCGGCCAGGCTATCACCCCTATACATTACAGCATATTTCAAATGTTAACTTTTCTTTTTTAGGTACATTCTCATTTGATTTAGTCAGTACTTTATAAAAACATTTTAAAATGTGATTTAAAAAATTATACTGTTTTATGAGTGAGTCCCCGTTTGACTAGAATTCCGTGCACAAGAATGCAGAAGCCCAGGTGTACATAACAATGCAGCAACAAAGGCAAGGAGCAAGAGGACTCAGAGCCCTCGCCCATGCAAGCCCTCAGAGACAGCACTAGGCTTTAAAGCCAATTTGACTTTGTGGCCAAACCGCAGAATTACAACTTCCAGGTCATCAAGTGATGCCATTGGACCCAAAAATACTTTTTCCTATACACTTACATTGTGAAAGTGTTGATTTGATCTATTTGGCCTGATAACTTTTTTTTTTTTTTATGAACAGATGCTGAAATTATAGTGCAGCTGCAGTTCCAAAAATGTGTCAGGTTTCCATTTGTGCATTTGAAAATATTATTTTAAAAAGTAAAAGTACAAAGATATTTATCCAAAAACAACAGAAGAAAAGCAAAGAACAGATCATCACATTTTAAAAGTCTTAGAACGCTAAACAGGAAGTGAGCAGCTCAGCTGGTCTCGAGTGTGCTTGCTCTATGGGCCCAACGATGCACAAGATCCAGGTAATTTCATACCTGAGAAGTTTTTGGCTTCATGCGCGACTGAGCAACTGTCATAGAAATGAGTGGGGCCCTGCCTCCAACACTGTATCCACTTCTCTTTATATATCCATGACGTACACAAAGCAGATTTAAAATTCCTCCAGAAAAAAGTCTTTACAAATGTTACAAAGGGAAGACAATGCATACAACGAGTTTATCAGGCCTCTAGGATACACAAAATGTGTTTTAAAGAGACATGGATACAGCATTGGAGGCAGGGCCGTGTTCATTCCTCATCGGCACATGAAAACAAAAATGCTTGATTTCTGCAGTATGAAATTGCCCGGATCGTCCGCATTGTGGGGCCCACTGAGTAAGCACAGCAGAGACACTAAAATGGGCCGAGCAGCCGACTTCCGCTGGCTGAGCTGTTGACTTCCAGTTTAGCTAACTTGAATGGGAATAAAATAATTTAATCATGCAGCTCTTCTAAACTTTTGAAATGTCATTAGACCAAATGGATCAGACGAGTCATTTCGCCGTTGTGAAAAATGTATCTACTGATTTACAGACCTTTCTCTCCCAGTCAAAGTGTATGGGGAAAAATCTTTGGGGCCCAAGAATTGTTTGTTTGTGTGCATGCATGAAAGTGTGCCCCAGAAATACCTTACTCATTATCATGATTATTCAGGAGAGCCAACATATGATGCTCACTGACTCCATAAAGTGAAGCACGATTGATTACTGACAGTTAATGACAAGACAATACATCTATTCTACATGAGTGTTGTTTACCAAACAGAGATCGTTTGGTAAAAACAATTTGCAGCAGACTTCATGCAGATAGTTTGTGCAAACATACGCACAGTTCCAACCTGTGCAAACTACCTTATCACCCTGATACCATTAACCTTCTGACACATAAACACAGTGACATGCATTACACAAAAGGATTTTAACCTCCTTAGTGTAGCCTGAGAGAGAACAGGATGTATGACAGCAAAGCAGCAGTCAGCAACGTCAGATATAATGAGGATCATTTATTAAAGGTATTAATTTACTGTCCTCCCGGCCAATTATATAACATGTCTGAAAAATGATCTCTTGAGCAGCTGAGACCACTGACGGAGGGTAAACAGCAACGCAGGCAGCCACGTGCACTAACACAAGCACATACACATGCTGGTAACACCAGATGTTCAGGACAGCGTGACACTGCAGAAAAGGAGCTCCATACTGACAAGCTGCTAAAATCAAAACAGTCTGTTTGTTTGATTTGCCCAATCCAGTTCAGATTTCAGGAGGCTTAATACTCCGGCTCTCTCATTGGTCACACATTAGAGGCGTCTCCCAGTCTGGACCAATGACAATACACCGGCTGAATAACACCCCAGGGTCAAAAGTACCGCCCATTGATGAGGGGGATCTTTTAGAATCACACTGACCTCTGCTCCTGAGAACCAACTCGAAAAGGCCGGTGCTTTTTGTCCTCCATCGCTGATAAAACAGCCCAGCACACAATGTAGGAGCTCAGACTGCGCTCTTGATGTAAAGCTCAGACACTATTTCTTTTTACTCCCAAGGCTTTACAGAGAAAGCATTTCATTAATGACGTACAACGGTTAAAGCCCTTGTTGATAACGCTGTGGCTCAGGCTATTAAACGCACAAGGAAACAAAACTAAGATAAGAAAATACACTTTGCAGAATGTGACTGTGTCATTTCTTCTTTTAAATATTCAGATCACTGCATGTGAAATACAAAAATAAAGATTTTACAATGGAAAACAGTTTCAGAGGTTCGCACATGGGTTTTCATTCTTGCACAATATGTGGAAAGACTGTGACAACAACTATCATTGTGCGTCTCCAGTCTGTCCTCACAGCGACTCGGTCTAAATGTCCCCATTCACTATCAGCTAGCTGCTCATTAGGACAAACAAAGACCACAATGTCATAACTGCATGTGAAGCCTTTATTTGAGCACTTGTTAACTGGTACAGTAAATTGGCTCAAAGTCCGTTTTGTTTCTGGTCCCTGTTTGGAAACTCTAACAACTACCGCAGCTCCAGTATTTGGGGAAAACAACAGGAACAAGGATGCATTTGTACCACGAATGAAAAGCAAAGATAGCTCCAAAAAACAAGGTGCGTCGGAAACCGGAGAACAGTATCACAGTGTGCAGTCGTGTGTGTGTGTGTGTGTGTGTGTGTGTGTGTGTGTGTGTGTGTGTTTTAATTCGTGGATGAAAGTGAGAATACCATGGTGACCTGTTTTCCAAAGAAATGCAACACGATCCAGACCGCGGGAGTGGAGCTCGTAAAATGAGGGGGAATGTGCTTCTGACAAAGGAACAACAGTTTTAAGATGGGAGGACTGGAAGTAACTACTTGGGGTACATTTTTGTCTTCTGGCTGGGTGCTGTACTATTGAGAAGAGTGGCTGCAGGACAGTCTGCCGTCAGTAAACAAAGAAATTGCAGCGCTTTCTCTGTCCTAGATGGAAATGTGATGAATAAAACGATCATTTGTAGTTGTAAGAGTTACAGTAATTATCTTATCCTCTGCTGAAAATACTCCTATCCCTCAGTATATGAACTGGGTTTCACCGGCTGAATCCAACCACAATTTCCTCTGCTTTTTTAACATCTACATATCAATTCAATAACGCCCGATAAAACTCTTGCCCAGTTGGGAAAAAAAAAATGATCCCGCATCAGCTGAGGGTAAGCATTGGTCAGAGCAAACAGAACATAAAATCTTTAGTGCCAGTGAACCATCTGGTTAAAAAGGTCACCACTGTCATTACAGTCCCAGCTGGCCCTTTCACCTGAGCAAGAACCTGTTCGCAATACTCGTCCCTTCCTGAGCAAAGCACTCAAGAGAGGACAGTTTTCACACCAGACTGCACTCAGTACACTAACAGCTGGTTGCCACATCACCATAAACTGTGTGAGAGGACGGGATCAGATACAGCTTTAAAAAAAGAGAGAGAGATGCACCAATGGGCTGTATTTATAATGCTAATAAGATGGAAAACGGCCCTTTAAAAAAAGCAGCAATTATTTTATACAAGAGCTGGACTCAAGAGCTGAAAACCTAAAAGAGATATCCCTGATTTCTAAACTTCTCAGCAAACCATTCACCACAAAGGTAACAGTCCACGCGTCCTTCCTGGCTGTCTGGTATTTTTTAACCTGGACCCTTTTTCCCATGTTTCTGTGTCTACATGACTAATGGAAACACCAACCTTTGACAATGTGTGAGACCACTGCACACGGCTGCTGCGATTACAGGCTGCAGAGTATCCACTCCGGTCAATTGGCACTGTCAATTTACATCTGCTAAAAGTGTTTGTTTTTGCCCCTGACATGTTCATATTATTAACTCACCTGTCTTTTATGGATTTATGGAAAGTATCCCCACAGTCAGACCTTACGATCCTATTTGTTTAACCAAAAACAGGCCCAAAACTCGTACTGCCAAACCCACCAGATTTCACTTTAACAAACAGAAACTTCATCAACATAAATCACAATTTAGTTAAACAAAAAGTTTTATCTCTGTAGGGTTCTTTTCTATAAGTTGTGTGACAATATGAGCCTGTCAGTGGCAAAACAAGCACTTTAAGTGGATGTAAATTGACTGTGTGAACGTGCCCCAAGTGATTACACTGCAGCAGCCTGTTCCACCATTGCTGTCCGCAGCGGTCTCCTCAATACTTTCAAAAATTGTTGTTCCTATTAGGTCCCGTTTATACGACAACGATTTCAACTGAAAACAGTAAACTTTAGTTGCGTTTTGGCCGATCGTTTACATGACAGCAGCGATTTGGGTGCCTGAAAACGCAACGTTTTGAAAACGGGTTCCAGAGTGCATTTTTTTTGGAAACGGCAGCGTCTCCGTTGTCATGTAAACTTGCAAACGGAAACATGCGCATTACGGTTCCAGTCACTAGGCATGCGCGAGAAAGTCGACCGTCACAACAACAATGCCGAGCTCTGTTTGTGCTGCTCACCCTGTTGAATTTATCAACGCTTCCCCAGCAAAGTGTGGATCTGTTACTGTAGCAACTCCACCTTGCTGTCCGTCCAGACAAAGTTATCTGTGCATGCTTTCGCCATTGTATCTTCTTTGTTTTGGTTTGTAATCACCGTGCTGTAGAAGAAGGCGCTTCAGTTTTGCTTTGCAAATTTACACTGCCACCCATTGGCCTGGCGTGCATACTACAGCGTTTCCAGTAGATTTTGCGGCTCCGTGTGAACGGGGATCGTTTCAATAACGTTGTCATATAAACGCAGACGTTTTTTAAAACGCAAAGGACAGACTTTTCCGTTTTTAGAGAAACCGTTGTCGTCTAAACAGGGCCTTAGTCACTAAGATACAAAAATGTGGTAAAATAGGGTCCAGGTTAAAAAAAATCAAACTTGCCCTTTAAATAAAAGCGTCAACAGTGCATTGTTCTCAGGGTGAGGACTGTGGCACACTGCAGGGAGCCCTTGAAAAGTTTTCACATCCAGATTTTATCATTATATATCATTTGAGAGAGGAGATTTCTGCGCACTATGCAGTGTTTCACTTTATTTTGAGCTTTGACTTTGATATTTTGTTAAGGCTCAATGTCACTTGCAGCTAATTAAATTGATGCAACTTGCATTGTGTTATGGGTATTCTGTGACGAGGCGTGCTGGTATTTTAATACATGCCTAATATCTTTCTAAGGCATTCCACTTTTGTTGCTCTTTCACATAACTAAGACTACAGAAGTGTAAAAAACTGGCAAAGGGACACACACGAGGGTGTCATTGGTACGTTATCTATCGATCTCGTAAGGGCTGAAAAACAATTGAGAGTTTCTGCAATAAAAACATTCGGGACTGTGAGAGGTGAAGTGTGGCAACAGACATCTGCATCACTACGAGGTCAGACGTGAGACACAAAAAGGAAAACTGCTTTAGACTATGGAGTTTGACCTCTCCTTGAGGATCTTTCCATTAGCAGTTGTGGTTTACAAATAGGGTTTAAAAACAGGTTAGACATTAACATCATACTGGTGCACAGATTTTCTGACATGATGAGCGTCCTCAGGAAGTACTGACTAACTGATGGACTTTGATAAGAGGGTGTGTGAGCAGCACAGCAGGTGATAACACAGTTTCCTTTTGGAATAATGTTTAGATGGTAATAGTGAGAATATAATCAGGAGTGGGATCCTGCTGATGTGCAATTATGTCCCAACTGTTTATCAGCAGTAAATTAGCATACAGGGCCCCTGTGGAGTGAATCAAATCTGCCAAGTGATCAGTGGGATTTTCTTTTAAAACCAACTTAGGTTTACAGTTGCAAGAGATTCAGGTGGATATAAACAGGTGATTGTGGCAGCTCCTGACTGATAGAGTGATATGTAGTGATAAGTTTCAAGTCCTCTGTGTCAAATACAGTAAAATAGCTTTCAATCTGATTTATGTTAGTGCACAAAAAGGTACACAGCTTTCTGCCACAGTCTATCCATGAGAGAGGGACTATAACAGGGTGATGTTATAACAAGGTGCATTTCCCATAGTGTGACGGCAGACACACAGTATAGTCCACATATGGTATAAACACTAAGATCAGACTACAAACCTCAGAGAGCTCTTTCTCCAGCTCCACAGCCCGCTGCACGATGGGGCCCCTCACAGCATACTCCACCTTCTTCACCGTGGGGTTCATGGTGTCGATGGTCAGCACCTTGGCCCGGGACGACACTCCATTCTCGGACATCTTCTCTTTGGGGAGCCCACGCCGCGTCGCACTCAGACTGGATAAGACTCTGCCGGGAGAGGAGGACGACAGAGGGGGAGAGGTGAGTGAGCGGACCCTGGGACCCCCGCCGGGCCGCTGCGCTCCACCGCTACTACCGGCAAACAACTCGTTTCGACCTCGGCTTAAAAGCCTTACGCTTCTGGGTGACAGCATCCATGTGGCTGACATGTTACTCGATCTTTCTCTGAGCAAGCTGAGTAACTTTTAGAGCCTCTGCGGCGCACAGCGACTTGCGCCACGGCGGTTGCTTCACTCGGGAGGAGTGAAATTAAAGTTGTACAAGAGGCTCCAGCGCCGCGCTCCTAAAAATGACGAATGCGCTCAGACCTTTGGACCTCTCTGGGGTCAGAGTACAAGTAGAGAGCTTGGACAAAAAATGATAAAGATCCCAGAGAGCCTGGCTGCATCCACATGCACTCACTACGCTTCTCACTGTAAGAGTTTTGGGCTATGGTCCCCGCCTGCACACATGGCAACACCACAACTAGAGCGCGTATCCCTCCCCTTTGTGTGGCTTCATGTCAACCGTTATCCCACCCCCTCTACTCCGTTATCTTACGCACCCGTGGGGCTGTCAATCAGGGTCGGTTCTCCGGTTACCGAGCCGAAACAGTTTTGGACAAACAGACGTGGCTCAGAGGGAGATCAGCCAGCGGACCGGTGCAGCCTCCAACTTTGTCCCGGGCTCACTGCCCCGCGCCTCGGCTTTTGTTCTGAGTGCTCCATGTGGTTTGGGTGGAGACTTGGAGGGCTACAAAATAATTATGAATGCTCCTCCTATATAGACTGCAGCCGACTCCAGTGTCCTCTTTGTTGAGGGAGTGAAATGCAAATTCCTTTGACACAGTCTGCTTTAACTTGCACAATAGTGATCATGAGAAAATGCTGTAATCACATCTCAGAACTACACAATATGGCCTCCATGAAAAATCCATAGAAATAGAATAATTCATTCTACTTAAGGAAAAAATCCTGCTCCTGGGGTGGTCCTGTGTGAAACTGCAGCATCATGTCCTGGTCTCTGACAGGAACTTATGTACCCAACATGTGCATGGAGAGCAGAGCGTCTGTTATTAGAAACCAGTGGGATGTAAGCGACCCTCAGTGTGACTTCCAGTTAAAATGGGACCGCAGTTTGTTTCCTGAAATCATCAGTGCAGCTGTAAACAACCCAAAACCCTGCAATTATCATGACTGGAAGTATTCATTCATTCAATGGTGGGTGTGTTTTGTCAATAGTCACTGCCACTATTATTATAGCATTATGTGGTGCTGAATACAGATAGTATATTCACAGGATGCAGTAGTTTTTGCATAAGTATGAGTTACAGAGCAAATTCCTGACACATACTTCACATTTTTTTCTTATGAATGCACCTATATACTCTTTAGTGTCGACTGTCTGTGCCCATAGCTATCAATAAAATGTGATATGAAAAAAAACATAAAAATGTTACAAGCATTCATTGGCAAAGAGTTTACATTATAATGACCACTGAACTAGGCTATGTTTTGCTCACTTGTAGTTGCACAGTTGTTTAAGGTCCATTGTGTAAGATTCAGTGACATCGAGTAGTAAGTTTGCACAACTGAAACTTCTCCCTTTTACCAAGTGTGTAGGTGAACTGCAGTGGTCGACGCCAAAATGGGGTCGACCCCATCTAGAGCCAATGGGCGTGTCCAAATCACATACTTTTTCCGGTACGTACTGTTGCATGCAGTATGCACACAACTGGGACATAATACCTTCTCATTACATTACACCCTGAACTTTGACCCTCTTGTTTTTATATCCATTACCTTGGAGACCAAACACCACTGACTGAGTTTGCCAGAAACGATCAACACGGAGAGATCTGCTTTTGGTACTTTGTGATGTGTGTAGTTTAGCTTTGAAGTTATAACTTCACAGATTGTAGATTCTAACATATATTTGTGACAGTGAAATTACATTTGCAGTCCTGTCTGTTATTTCTATAGTTATGTCCTTTTGTTGTTTGTAATATTTATGATTGTTTTGTTCACTTAATCAATCTTATCTTATCTTACTATTTAATGACGAAAACTCTGTGTGTCTGTTCCACGTTTTTCTCCTCACTGACTTGGTCAATCCATGTGAAATTTGGCACAGTGGTAGAGGGTCATGGGAGGATGCCAATGAAGCAATATTACATCAATTGGCCAAAGGGGGGCGCTATAGCAACCGATTGAAATGTCAAACTTTGAATG
>NC_065526.1:4781902-4814199 GCF_006386435.1 Epinephelus moara | reverse complement strand
CATGGTATGGTATGCTGTACATAATCACGGAAACTGTCAGTGTGTCATTCTGTCAGTCAGTCATTCTGTCTGTCCCACGTTTTTCTACTCACTGACGTGGTCAATCTATGTGAAACTGCACATAGGCATTGAGGATTGGCATAGGTAGAAGGTGACAAAGCTACCAATGGGTATGGGTTAGTATTCCTATAATGACTATTCGACTGGTCATTTGTTATTTGTAAATGTGACTTCTGACAGCTGTCAATCAGCTGTCAAGTGGACATCTGTTTGTAGCTCAGGCCATGTGTCGTATCGCCCACTGCGCAGAGGATTGTGGGTCAGAATAGCCAGAGAAGCATGCTGGCTTGCATACTGCAATATAAACTATGTATGTCCCATACTATGTATTGGGACATATGAAATCTTTTTCTGGCGTACTATATAGTATGGTAGAATGGGTATTGGAAAGCACAGTGTTTGGTTTGTTTGTTCTGGGCTACTGTAGAAACAATATGGCGGAGTCTTTGGAGGAGGACCCACTTCATATGCAGATATAAACAGCTGCTTCTAAGGTAACAAAACACAACAATTTGTTTTTTTACACCAACAAAACAGTTATTAACATTATATTCAATTTATGCCAATATATCCCCCTCAATCCTTCACACTGGATCTTTTGTTTTGCCATGAAACATTCAACCAAAAGTTGTCAAACATGATTATTATCACGTTAGACGAAGGATAAATGAATAAATCGCCCAGTGACACAAAGTAACCAACTATATTTAAAACTACAAAATATTTGAGGCGAAATGATTCAAAATGTCAAAGGCACTTATTTATCCCAGTGTAACATTTTCACGTGATTCTCTGACACATTTTGAAACACAGTGCAATCCTAGTGATAATGTTAGTATTCAAGTCTAACCAGTTTTTATTACTGTGGCAGGGACAGCCTTGAAGCCAGAGCAGTTAGACACAATTGTACAACAGTGTCTTATCTCTTGAATGCAAAACAAGCTCAGAGAAGTTCACTTTCAGTTGTTTTCATATTTTCACCAGTGTTGAATTCTTAAGCAGTAGTCCAGTAAAAACATCCAGTGAGACCATCAACAGTGATATCCTTTTCTGTTGTGCATCTCACACCAGTGTCTGTACAAAAGATGGAAAGATGGAGGCTGATGTTTAGGTCTTTAGATCAGTAAAGATATTAGAACAATCTAAATGGGAGCAGCTAAATGACCTTACTAAGGTCAAAGATGGTAGGTTTCATACATGTTGTAACAAAGTAAAGTCTTCAATTAAAACCCAGTGGCTGCAACTATATCAGAGAGAGTCTGTGTGGCCACCATACGCAGTGCAAAGGTGGGCACTGACAGTGGCGTGAGCAGGAAGAGCTGGTGCTGTGGCGTCTGAAGTCCATAGCTCTTGCACTCCTCTGTAACCAGATAGCACTGCAGTGGCTGGTGAGAGAATCCAAGGACAAAGTCGTCAGTGTTTCCTCTCTGAGCACTCTCATCTGGGGAGACGGACAACGTCTCCTCCTGGTTGAAGTAGCGTGTTGTGCTGAAGACGTAGAAGAGCTTCAGTAGCTCCCAGCAGCGGGCCTTGGAGGGTAAAGGGAGGTCACTGAGTGGGTGATTAGTGGACATTCGTACACAGGAGACTGAGCGTCGTGTTTCACGGTTGATGAGAAGAAGTGCCAGCACATCAGGGCGCAGGGATACAGATCCTGGTAAGCAGCGCTCTCCGACAGCCAGGCAGTCCCTCAGGGTCTCCACCAGGGGTGTCCAAAAACGACCCACTAACCCACTCTCGGCTCTGTGCAGTGACGGGGTTGGGCCGCACAGCACGCACACATCTGCCCCAGGGAGCAGCTGGAAGCGGAGCAGGCGGTGGGCCACGGTGGGGCTGCCCTGAGGAAGGAAAACAGGGTAATCACAAGAGGCTGATCCAGAGGCAGAGAGGGATCGTATCAAAGCAGAGAGCAGCACAACTTCCTGTGGTGCCAGGCGCCACCACTTCTCAGTAGCTGCAGCTATCCGTCCATGGACCATGAGGCAGCCAAATTCACTGTCTGCAGCCTGAGCGAAGCCATCCACAGCCTCCAGAACAAGAGTGGGGCTCGGAGGCAGCAGTGAGTCAGCGCAGTGGGTCAGGTTACCCAGGATGCCCTCTTGCTTCTCCTCCAACAGCTGATCAATGAGGCTAAAGCAGGACCGCAGGTCCCTCTTCAGCCTCTCAACATTCCTGACACTGGTCAGCTCATCCTGCCCCAACACCAGCACCATGCAGCTCCACACATTCTCCAGGAGGCGCTGTAAACAGACCTCCTCCTCTTTGCTGCTGCTGCCTGCACCACCTTGTGCACCTCCACTCACAGCGATGAGCATCACACTGTCCTGGAACACTCTCCACACCACTTTGCCTCCACCTTCAGTCTCACAGCAGGACAACACTACTCCCTGACCACCCCCGAACATGTGGACACCATTCAGGGAGCCGATGACAGAGAAGGGCAGCTGTTTGGAGGCTCCTCTGGTGAAGAGAGGGACCCCGCTGCTGGCTGTGAGGCAGAGGAGCTGTGTTGACCCATGCTGGAGCATCATCTTGAATGCACTCTTGGACTGTTTTCTGCTGCTGCGGGTTAATGAGCCAGTAAACTAACGGTCCTCATTGAGCTGGTCGTACAATGACAAAAACCAAGCTAGTTATTATATTGTACTAGCGTTACATTAGTGAGGATGATGAGCGGTTAGCATCACGTAGCTTCAACGTTAAACTATGTGACTGCAAACAACAGCAAGACAAGCGGTTATCTTTTCTGCCTGGACATGTTACAAACCGTCGGTTCACTAGCTAGTCGTTTTTGTTAGCTAACCGTGTTCAACATGCTAGCGTACCTAAAGAAGTTACCGTCGTTTCCACAGTAACGCTGTCCCATGATTCCTTCGTCACGTTGCTGAGGACGGTTTTATTCGGCAGGTCGCGCGTCAGTTGTGATTTAACGGCTCCATTATAACCACTGAGGGAGCGGGACGAGAAGACTGACCTGGGTTCAGTTCACGGAAGTGTTCACTTCTCGCGAGAGTTGAATCACGAGGATGACGCGTATGACGCTGCCACACTATTTTGATGAATTTAGTAGTATTTTATTTATTTATTTATTTTCTGATAAGTATTTTATTTTTATTTTATTTTATATTTATTCTGGCTGACATCATTTACCCCATTTTTCCCCTATTTTTTTTCTACTCAGTTCCACGACCTTGTTTCTTGATGTTGTAATTATAAATTATTATTTATTTAAAAAAAACAACCTAGTAAATTATTATTAATTGATGATTTTTAAATAACTCATCTGAGGGCTGCTAGTTATGTATGTATTATTAGTAGTAGTCAATATTCTTTTAATGATATTTTAATTAACAGGCATCTTGTTTTGATCATATACTGCTGTTGATTTAGTATTTTGAGGTTCTTGTACTGTAAAGTATTTCCATTTTTTGCTAGTGTAATTTTGCTCTATGGAGAACCATGTGTTTAATATGTAATACATGTGACTCAATAAAATAATTACATAAATAAATAGAATATAAGTAAAATACAAATCGTGAAAAGAAATTCACATTAAAACCTATTTTATAACTTTAATTTCAATGAGTTTTACAAAAAAATGTAATTGTTTTGTTCCAAAATGCTATTTTAGACGTCTGTTTGCAATTTATAGTTATTTTCCAGTAGCACCTTCATTCAAGTCCATTTATTTCATCTCATAATGTCACTTATACTTTAAGCTTTTATTGGCCATTATTGACATTTTTCACAGCAGACATTTGGACTTGTCATGGTAGGAAAAGGCACAGGTGTTACTCATAGCACTATATCCAGGAATCCTTGTAACCCAGCTAAATGGAATTGACCCATTTTTATTCTTGTGCTTTTCCTACTGTGACATGTCAAAATGTCTACTGTAAAAATGACCTATGAAGTATATTTCAAGAAGCAGAAATACTTACCTTTCCTACCATCGGACGTGATCTGAAGACAATATTTAAAATGCTTTCTTAAGTTATTACCCTGGCTGTTTAGCAGTAGATTGCAAACTAACTTGGCAGAGGGGCCCAAATATAGTTTATAATCTGTTTTTTTTTTCTTTGTTCTATAATAAAATATGGAAAATGCATTTCCATCTCATGATCTATACGTCACTTGCTTCTATTAATATCTCAAGACGACACTAAAATCCTTCTGACAGCACAATATGAACAGTTATGTCTGTAATGCAATCCCACTGAGTAGCAACAAACAGAAAATGCCAATCAATAAAACATTGGAGTAGTAAAGAATGTTTTTTATTCATTAAATACAAAAAAGTCCTTAACAGTGATGACTAAAATAGAACAATAGAAAAGGCACAATTATTTACTCAAAAATCACACTGTGCCATGAAAAATAAAACTGTCTCCTTTCTTCTTCTACTGTGGCTGAAAATAGATGGTCATCTTCCTGACATGATTCCAATGTGTTCTACACTCGAGAGATCCCGTGGCAGTATAATGGCTTGGCATGAGGAGCAGTGTTGAGGTCAACTTTTCCCTGTAGCATCAAAATGAAGGCCTGCAGGACATGAACATAAAAGCAGAGGTACAAACAGAGCACAGGTTAGGCTGAGGATTTGATTTAAATGAACCGAAGTGGGTTTGTTTTGGAATTTTATCATCGGCTTCAAACCATTTTCTTTTTAGATGAGGTGGGAAAACAATAGTTTCAGGGTGTGGAATTTACAGTATCTATACTTGTTGGTGCATCAGTATAATAAAGGAGCAAATGTTAAAAATGTGTGGCCAACGTAAAAAAAAAAAAAAAGAGTAATTATTATTTGAAAAATATAGCGTTTCATCAATTTTAGGAGAAGGCATAGATGCTAAGAAGTACATCATGGTGGAGATGTGTGAGACATTTCTATGGATGTTTTTTTTTTCTCCACTGTGAAAACATGTCACTGATATTCAAGCTGACCACAGCCGCCATTTTATTGTGAGGGAAGCCAATAACATTTAACAGCCACCTGTCAAATCATGCAGCTTTCATTATGGCGAGTTTCATTTCACCAAACGCTAAATTTAAGAGGCAGAGAAGTGGACTCTTAAAATAAATTCTACCCAGCACATCATCTACTCTTCAGACCCTTTCAGAAATCACACTAACCCTTTGTCCAGTAAGCACAGTATGTATCAGTGTGTGCCTGAATGTGCCGCCGGGGTGTGGGACTCACCAATGAATGCAGTGGTTTCACAAGAAGGAGCAGACCTTCTGCGGCCTGAAAGGGTTGGTGCTGGAGGACACACCTGTGAGCAGAGGGTCCTGCAAGGCGTTCTGCATGCAAAACTGTTGAAGGTCCGCAGCTGCCTGAGAGACCTGGTGACAGAGAGGAGCCAAAATGGAAACCATGACATGGGGACATGAAGGGACAGATAGGCTGAGTTTGTGCACTAATCAAATACCTTGATATCGATATTATGACACTATTGTAGGGTTGAATATGGAAGCTTTCACTAAATTAGATTATTGATAAATAATGTGGAGTAATGTGGATTTAATGACAAAGAGGGTAAAGGCAACTCATTGAGCCGCTAGAACAGTTCGATAAGTTCAGAATATTACATCACTTTACTGAGGAGGAAAACACAACCCTTACAATATCATGATATCCAAAATCTAAGACAATATCTAGTCTCGTATTATGATATCAAGATAATGTGGATCACTGTATATTTAATATGTTGAGCTGTTCTGTACACCTGTCCATCCTGGAAGAAGGATTCCTCCTCAGTTGCTCTTCCTGAGGTTTATTTTTTAAACCATTTTTCCCATAAGAGAGTTTTTTGGGGAGTTTTGTCTAATCTGCTGTGAGGGTCCAAGGACAGAGGGATGTTGTATGCTGTAAAGCCTTCTGAGGCAAGTTGTGGTTTGCGATATTGGGCTTTATAGATAAAATTTAATTGAAATTGGATAATATCGATATCTTTCCCAGTCCTGTGCTCAGCCAGTGACAACAGGTGTATAACATCCTTTGTGGCTCTTGAGGAGCTTTTCAAAGTGTGAAAAAACAGCCCAATGGCATGATTAGGAAAAAGATGGTAGCACATCCTGCTGTATTATGATAATTGCACGATTCAGTTTTTTAAAGCTTGGCCCATGTCAGAGATTTCGAAAAGAATCAGGACATGCTGGCACTGATATTGAGGAAAAAATGGGTTGAGGCTCTGTGTAGTTAGATGTAAAAACAATCAGGTGCTCTTCAAGGATGGGGCAAAGAGTCACATAAAGATAAAACAGTTCACTCAGTGTAAAAGTCCACGGTACAGGCAGGCAGTCCAAAAATGCATAAGAGGCACTCTGACTGTAGTTAAAAATCCTTATTAATACATGGACAAACCAACGTGTTTCAACTACAGAGGCGATCACCCTGAGGATGATCAAGGTGTCACACCCTGATGAGGACTGTAGTCTAAAACAGTTGGTTTATCCACGTATTCAGTGATTTCTAACTACAGTCAGGGTGCCTCAGATACATTTTTGGACTGCCTGCCTGTACTAAGGACTTTTACACTAGGTGAGCTGGCCAGTCATTGTTTTTTATTTTTATTTTCACAGGATATCTTTAGTCATTGTTTTTTATTTTTATTTTCACAGGATATCTTTGCCTTCTGCTAAGGGATGCATCGATCCAATATCTGGATCGAATATCGGCCTGACAAATCTATTGCGATGCAAGCTACGTCATCCATCATGGAGCGAAGGAGAGACTCTGCTGTGTGGACGTATTTCACACTATTTTCAACTGCTGTTGCACAATTGTTTATTTTTGTTAGAGATAAATAGTGCGTCATTGCATTAATCTGTTTCATCTTGTTTCATTTTATCTGAGGACAGAACTGTGTAGTTGTCAATGCCTGATGCCTCTAGTCTTTTCTGCTCTACATGCAAAGGTATATAGCTTTTTAGGATCAGTATCGGCTGATACTCAAAGCCACAGCATCACGATCGGTATCAAAACTGAAAAAGCTGGATCGGTGCATCTCTACTTCAATTCTGACCACTTTTTTTAATCTTAAGTTGTTATGGAAATGCAATTAAAATCACTGCAATAAACTCCACCAGGACGCCGATGTAAGAGTCTCACTCCTACCACTATTTTTGGCTGAGAAACACTGTCTAGAAAGTGGGATCATAACTTTCACGTTTCATATGGCTTTATTTGGTGATATTTTACGGTGTTTCTGTGTCATAAACAACATCAGCTATCATAATCACACCTGATTTCAATAAGGTACAATGTTTGAAGCTGGCTGAGTGTTGTTTGATCACTGATAGTACTGTTTTGAAGCCGTGTGACTGACTTGTCATTTGGAGCTCCGCCTGGATCTTTTCATGGAAAAAACACTGTAGAGTGATCATACTTTGAGCAACCTTCTACAAATTTGAAACAAATGTTCATTGATAGTGTGCCTACAGCCCCACAGTGTCATTTACCTGATCAGATGAAGCCACAGACAAAATCTTCATGTTTTTTACTGACTTCAGAGGCCCATTACTGTGTAAAATCTTCATGTTTTTTACTGACTTCAGAGGCCCATTACTGTGTCTCTGTATCAGAGAGTTTTCTTTCTGGCAAGGCCTCATGCATGCATGTAGTCAGAGTGGTTCAGAAGCTACAGTCATTTTAATTTGGGTATGTCATTTTAGGCGTTTTTGCTACAAAATGGGGGTGGAGTACAAGAGGTTAAAATAACTGATGGTGTTCATTTACATGGAAACTGGACTATGGATGTGTGTTTTGCTTGGTACTTCCCAAATTGCATCAAGTACAGTTTAAATTGTGTGATGTTGTAATACTGAAAACCGGCCCATAATGAGAACCCTCTGGATTCATGACTACACCCACACTCGTAACAGTCTCATTCATTATATTATTCATTATATGGAGCATTTTATCTTGTGAATAAGTTCTTTAAGTTATCTCGTGTCCTTTGTAACTTTTAACAAAGTAAAAATGTCCACAATAAACTGTGTAGTGAAATCATGAGGGGAAAGTGTCTGACCTGTGTTAAGGAATAAAGGGTTATTCATCTGGTTCATGTTTACGGTTTTACATGAAGATAAGTTAGAAACCCGGGTGTAGCCATCTTAAATCACAAGAGAGATGCCAGCTGTAACAAGCTAAAGGTCTGGACATTATCTCCTCTTTGTTTTTAAAGTTGAATGATTCAGTTCAACAGTGTTATCAGACTACAATACTTCCCTTCAGCCCTTCAGTCCAAGCTACGCCCTGTTACGCCTGTTGACTAGCGGCTAACGTAGCAGCTAGCCTCTGGCACCAGCTAGCGTCGTTAGCGGCTCGGGGTAGAGATTTCCCCCTCCGTTATTACACAGAAAAACAAAAAGCACATTAATTACCTTCACTCTGTTTATGCTCGCCTCGAAACGGAGCTGCTGTACCACTTTCTTCATGGCTACGAGATTAGACGAGCCCGACATTTTCGAGGTGTTTTTTAGTGGAAAAAACAGACGCCGTGCGGAGGGTGGGATTCTGGGCTGGATGCTGCTGAGACAAAAGCAAAGATGATCACATCCGGATTCCGGTTGTACAAACTTGTGACTGCAGCTCCCATTTGAATCCACTAGTGGGCGCCACGTTAAAGACAGAGAGAGAAGCTTTCATTAAAAATATCTTTATTGTGCCTTTACACCAACTGAGCAGATCAGTATCAATCTTATGTCAATATGTGCTCCCATTTAAATCATAATTTATACATCTAGAATATGTAAACATTAATGTCAAACTAAATCTTAACATTCAATATAAACCACATGTTAAAAAAAATGTGTTCAAATCACTACTTGGTAGATACCCTCCTTTAAATATAGCTTAAAATCTGAGTTGTCAGTGTTGATTTGTCTGAAAGGAAAGAAATGATCAATGGCAGAATCATTAAAGTGCTTTCTTGTTTGATCGGCTTTGGTGAATGATCCGTGTGTGTGTGTCCATAACAACAATAAGCGGTGATGCAATTCAGCCATGAATCGATGCTATAGTCCACTGTGAAATCACAAAAAGGGGAGTTCTTCAAGTGGGGCTGTTCTCATCTTCACCCAGAGAGAAGATACTCAAGTCTCCACATCGAAGTCTGCTTTTTGATTTGACACGAATTTCTCCGTCTTCAATGGAGCTGGACTCCTGCCAGCGTCCTCGATTTGAGTGTCTGGAGGAACTGAAATGAAAATACAGCATAAAATTAACAGGTGTAACATGACATCAGCAACACCAGCAGCTGGTCCAGATCGCAGCACTGCAAAACACACATTTAAATGTAGCTAAATACAGACAGTATTAAGTGACTGAGTAATACCTGCTGTCTGGTATCAGGCGGAGTGTCCGGTAAAGTTCGCTTGTGGATGGCACAGCAGCATTTTGTGTAGGTTTAGGAGTGGAGAACGTGGCGTAGGTTGATGACTTGGCCAGCTGAGCTTTCGTGGAAGACATTCTCATCTCTGGCTCACTTCCTGAAATGCAGTGGATGTTAAAATAAAAGTCAGTGACAGGTTTACATGCAGTGTTCTTTATTTATCAGCAACTAATGAAATATATCTCCTCTCTTGACGCACTGTTGCAGCTCATACTCCCTGTATGTATGAAAATAGATACATTAATTTCAAATGTTTTGACCGTGACTGCCCGCATACTTCCATGCGTCCTTTATTTTGGCGCAGATACACTGAAAAGATGGCACTAGAGGGCAGAGTCAAAGGTTTTGACAACAGCAAACATGGCAACACAATCCCAACAATCTCTGGTGGTACTGCTCTGCTCTGTCCGTATCCATAAGCTTTCAGAGAATGTGCACAAATGCGAACAAAATGAAAGCAGAGTACGGACAGAAGGCTCCATCAGTGTGTATATATCGAGCATAAACAAGCCATTAGTCACCAAAATTATTCAGACTGTACCATACTCTGTTACTTCTTATGTAGCCTCAAAATAATGATGTCATCATCTGCGTCACCATTTCCCCTCTCTTACGTGCAGGTTTTTGATAAAATTACACAGACTTACTGATTGATAAGGCACTTTGACCGTCAGACGAGGAACACCTCCTCCGGTCAGTAAAGGGAGTCATGTTCAAAAACTGATTCTTGAGCCAAGAGGCACGGTCCTCCTCAAAGGCCTTTTTCTATGGAGTACAAATGATTAAAAATGAATGCAGGGCCATTACAAAAGCCATGTTGTATGTTGAATAAAACTGTGGTGCAGCATCAGAGGACTTGGGTACCTCTCGCCCCAGGCGAATAGCAGCCTCTGTGAAGTTCTTTCTCTCCCTCTCGAAGTTTCTCTTCTGTTCCTCAAAGAGCTTCCATTCCTCTTTGAGCCGCTCCTTCTCCTCCAGTGTGTAGCAGTCATTAAGGAGAGCTGCCGTCTCGTCATCAAATGATGTGTTGAGCTGTTGCTGGATGGGCAGAAACAAGACGGATGCTTTAATCATTTTTGACCAATTTATTCTTGAAATTGTAATATACAACACACAAAGGCTCATTTATCTGCAATTTAACCCCACTTGTAGTGAGAAGCCTCTTATATTGGTATAAAACTCTGCTAAGCAAATGTTTAACCTGCACAGACCTACTGACCATCTCTGCTCTTATACAAACAAGCAGAAGCTGACCTGGAGGAGCTGTTGCTGTGCATGAATGAACTCCTTGCACTGCTGCACTTCACGCCTCATCCTCTCCATCTCATCCTCGTGGGTCTCCCTTGGTATCACCTCTTTATTGGCCTCCAGTTGATTCTGCACTTGTGAGGCTTGGAAAGAAATACACCAGCAGTTGATCTTAATTTCCTTCTAGGTGTACAGTACATCTGTAACAGCTACACATTTTTCCAGAATCCAGCTTTTTTTATAACCTCACATAACGATGTCTGACAAAAACATTATCTATACAACTAGCACCACAAGAACTTAAAGTTGTTTTTGCAGTATTTCAGGGTGTGTGATGGTGCTGCGTGTACCTTGGCTGTCTAACTTCTCCATATGGCTCCTCAGTTTCCTCCACTGCTGGCGGATGCTGTTGGTGAGCTGTTCCCGAGCATGCTCACAAGATTGATCCAGAGTTTCCCTGCTTGAGTCACCTGCCTTCTCCTCCCCATCTGAATCAGCCTGAGCGAAACAGAAGAAAAGAAAATTAACATGCAAGCATCTCAATTAATCTGACTCACATGCTCACAGGTGACAACCTCTCAGACCCGTTTACTGAGTTTATTTTGTTGCAAATTATGAGGAAAACAATACCTGCTCCTGGCTGTCATCAGTAGTGGCTCCTCTCGTGGATGGCGGTCGTGGACTCAGGATATGTATCATCTCCCTCTTCATCTGCTGGAGGACTTTCTTAAGCTCAGCGTTCTCCAGCATCAAGGCCCTCTGACTCGCCTCGTAGTCATTGAGCAAGGACTTGTACATCTCACCCTCGTGGCTGCAGAGAGCAATTTAGAGCTACAGTTATGTGATGGATGATTACACAGTCTACAAATATGATTAACAAGTGAGGAGATGGCTTTCATGATACCTGGCTGTCGATTTTGCGGTCCTCCAGTGGCTCCTTTTTCCATCTGCCCTTCCCAGGCAATTCAGTACATCAATAGCTAGTTGGGGGAAAACAGGAGGCTCAAATTTAATGACCTTGTTCTGAAATTCCCAGGTTACGTTTTTGCTGAAGACGTGCATATTTACCTAGTTTCTTATCCTTTCTGTCAACAAGCAGCTGGCTGAGGCGTTCCTTGAGCTTCGCAGCTTCTCTCTCTTTTCTCTTGGCATCATGACTGTACTGAGAGGCACGGCTGGCAATGATACTCTGGAGCTTCTGAACCTGTCCAGGATGACTGAATCATGAGTTTGGCAGGCTCACACATAATGTATGTACTTGGACGTTTTGTAAAACAGAAAACTTCACTGTTGGTCAATATAAGATAAAATTATACCTCGTCTTTTTCTGTTTTTAAGCAGCTCTGCAAAGTCTTAATTTTGAGTTGGAGCTGTCTCTCCGTCTCATGTAGACCCGATTTCTCCCGTATGGACAGCTCCAACTGATCCTGGAGGCAAATACACATAAATTATTAAGAGCATAAAGAGGTGGCAATGTTTTGCACAAGAAAGTAGTTCAGGGTTGAAGCTACAAAAGTGGATTCCTGAGCAACACCCCATCCTGAAATTGTCATGTGTTATTTGAGGATTTATTAAGACAGAGTGTGATGGTGCATTCCATTTGTACGAAAGTCAGAATTTCTAAGTCGCAAATGTCAACTGGAACGGATTTCCGACTTCAAAAGTTGGAGGAACCTCACGATCCCGCCTGCTCCATGCGTCGACAGTAGTGAAAGCTGTAGTAATATACTGTTTATTGGCACTTGTGTCTTATTTGCGTCTCATTAAAACAGTCGTTCACAGAGTACTGTCCAATATCTATCAGTGAACATGTTGCTACAGTGTTTTTATGCACAAAATACAGCATAATGCATTGTTATGACTGTTGAATACATCTTTGTTGATGCTACATACATCAGTCATGTCTGCATGACTGTCACTTTTGGCCAGGAGAAGATGTCTTCAGGTGGTGTCCAACTTTCACTGGGCGTTTTGACCCTAAACCACAACGCCCTCCAGCTGGCGGGTCCGGCAGTGATGGCCAGTCACTGCCCATCTTCTCCTGGCCCCCAGCTCAACTCCTCCCTCCTGTTCCAGAGCCAACAAGATGCTCTTTCCGCTGCCTCCCCCAACCTGCGGACAGCTGTCTTCCTCTCCCTTCCTGCTACTCCTAGAGCTGCGAGACACAGACTGTGCCGGGAAACCCCTGCACCCGACCTCAACTGGGAATAGCCAGGCCTGCCATCCCTTGTCCCTGCACTTCTCGACAAGGTCCTGGTACTTGGAAGCCTTCCTCTCGTAGGGGAATGGCCATCATTGTGCAATTCAAAATACAAGAAAGTAGTGAAGCTTCTGAGCACAGTACTTTGTAAGGTTTGTCCTTGTTTAGTTTCTCTATTATAGAAGTCATTTATTTCATTTTGGAAGAATGGGAAGGGAGGAAGTAAACTGTATACAGAATTATATGCTTCCTTTCTGCCCTCTAGTGGTCAACAATCTATCACTGCACCTTACACTCAGAGGAATAAAATAATACACTGTTCTATCTTTAAACTACACTGAGACATATGTGACCCTGAGAGGCCCCCCATCATACATGCCTTGAGTCTGGAATTGTTCATCTGCACGTGGTCCAAGGCGCTGGACTTCTTCAGCTGTTCTTTCTCCAGCTCCTCCAAAGTGCACATGTTGCGTCTGTGAAGCTGCATTAGCTCATACATGGCATTCAGGGCGGGCACTGGGCTCAGGCCGGGTGCCCCTGGTGAGCTGGCCTCAATGCATGTGGAAGAGAGGCCTAGTGTGTCGAGCTCCTGTGAAAGAAAGGAGTGAATGTTGTGAATGTTCTCCTCAGAAATTAAAAAACTCAACAACATATTGTAATAATGAGCATTTAGCAGGACATTTCTGTACCTGATTGATGTATGAAATGCACTGAGGGATATTATCCTCAGTGCAAAAGGCACTTATCACATTGTAGGAGCTTTTGGTCAGGGGCAAAGACGAGTACATCGACACAAGGTTGTTCTGTCTCGAGGGGGACATTGTCACATGCGATATGCTGGAGATCTCATAGTTTCCTATAAACAGAGAGCAGAGACAGGGCAATCATGGCAACTCACATTACATCCACTGTACAGTCGCAAACTGAGAGGCTTGAATTAGGTTGCTGCTCTGAAATGAGAACAAAAATATGGGTCACCTCTAGTAGAGCCTAAAAAAAGCTTACCCGATGAGCCTTTCTATTCTTGAAATATTCTACCGACTACACCCCATTAGCAGAGGAACTTACCCATAGATGTCCCTGCTGGCACAGTCATCCACCACTCTCCCATATCACCAACACCACATCAGGAAACAAGGATGCGAGGTCATGAGTTACCAACCGGGAGGTGGATTAAGCAGTCAGGCGGTGGATCAGAGGCTCCCACTGGAACTGAGCCCTGCAATGGAGCATCAAGCCATGAGATAGACCCGCAAAAGATAATCTGGGTTGCTGCTTCACCCACACAGGATTAACCATCCGATATGTGCCAGTGGGGCTTAGATTGGGGTTTAAAGAGCTCCCTCCCATTGGCCACTGGCAGCTGAATTGCAGAGTGGTAAAATGATCTCAGCCTAAAGCCAAAAGATTTAGAGAGATAAAAATGAGGGAGTCCATTTCAGACAGGCTGAATCTGAGTGTTTTGACTCTTGTGCCTTCATGACAATATTATGATCTTGAGTCTGCAGGAACAAGCTGAACCAGATAGCTACCACTCCCACAACTTCACAATGCACTGAAATGTTCCGACTTGTGTTCAGGGGCTGTCAGGCACATTGTGTTGGTGCACAAAAGGGAGTTCAGTAATGCAACAGTAAAAGCTTGAGAGCACCGTGCTGGTGAGGACACAACTACCAGTCAATACGAGTGTCTGCGTCTCTGTGTCAGCGTGCATCCCTGCTGGGTGGCGTGTAGTTATCTGACACACCAGAAAACCTGCACAACTCTTATCTAAAGTTACACAGACTGAGGCGGAGATAAAGCCAAGTGTGCTTCGGCTTCATTTAATTTGTTTTAATTGAATGCGCCTCGTATATTAACAGTTACGGTTAAGTTTGCTTCACGTTCGCTGACGTTAAACTACAAGGTAACGTTCGCAAGCTAACGTTAGCTAGTTTGCTAAGCGCTTGTTGGGGCAAAACCGTGTTTTCATGAACAAAATTAGAGTTAAATAACTTAAAGAAACAATTTGACATTAAACTAGTTCACTTCAGGTGAGTAACTTAGCCTTAAAGCCTAGTTTGACACATGTATTTGACGTCAGCTAACGCGTTAAACCGGTATTTACGTTACTAAGTTAAAAGCTAACGTTGCCGTTTGCTAACCTGGATGATATGTTAGCTTTATGCTAAGTTAAACATACTCACAGGAGCGGCGTGAAACGCGTCGACTCGAGTGGACAACTTCGGTGTTGTTGGCAAAATTAACTAAATGCTCCTTCATCGAAAACAACCAGCAACACAGCATTGAGCTGAGCTGTCCCCGTGTCCGCAGCAACACAAGCATAAGAAAAAAATCTCACCTATTATAATGTGAAGGCGTTGGAGCAGAGATGCCCCGACAGCAGGTAAACCAAACCAGCTCCTGCTGCAGCTGATGATGTTTTTATAAGTCTGTTCCTCCGCCGGCTTCACACCAAACGTCTTTGTTATTGGAGGCAGCGTTGTTAAGCGACCAGTATCTGAGCCGTGCATTGGATACAAGCATGTGCAGTGGACGATTATGCAAATGCTGTCAGGTGTCATGAAGCACAGAGCTCTGCAATAACAGCCCTGAGGCAGCAGCAGGTAAGTGCCACCTTTGCAAGATCTCAACCTGCCTCTGCACATGCAACAATAACACAGTCACCAGCATTATACACCACATGCTTTCACTGGTTATTCATGGAGCAGGCTGTGGTGGAATAAATGCACCACACATTTGATCCATGGTGGAACACATTTCAGTTATTTTTTTGTCATAGTTAAAAGTGAAAATATTATGTTCATGGGTAGAGATCCCAATATCTGAAAAACACAAATTGCCCCCCCAATTCTAAATAGCCTAAATGATTGAAATTGAACAAATGCATTTTCCAACTCCACATTCCCAATTCTAAAATAAATGAAAATAGTGAAAATTATGATTTTGTTGGGTTAACTTGTCTAGTTGTCCTACTCAATGAGACTTTCTTACATGTTGTGCAAAATGGCAGATGAAAACAAACAAGGCACCCAACTGTACATGGACATTATCAAAAATGTGATGTGATAAGTACAAAATAGGCACATTTTGTTATTGGGATATTTATTCCTATAAAGATGATTAATGAATGGATATGAATAGAGATGTACCGATACCACTTTTTCCTTCCCGATACCGATTCCGATCCCTGAATCTTAGGTATCTGCCGATACCAGCGCGTAAAATAAAAATGGATGGGATATGAATTGTTGTATGTCTCAACTCCTAAAACTCTATGTAAAATATTAAGAAATAAACACATAATAGTAGAATGAATGCCATGAAACTTTTTTTTTTATTATTATTATTGTCCAGTGTTGACACAGATCAAGACACAGGTTAAAGTGCAGCCACACAATTTGGTAAAAGACATTTTAAAGGCTACAGTAGAATGCTTTTTAAACTCCGCTCCGTTTCGTTTGCCTGTAGCGTGCGCATGCATAATGACGTGTTCTTGTTCTGCTCGACTTGACCGCTGCCTTGACCACAACATTTTGTTAAAACGTCTGCAGCAGCTAGTGGGCATTGGTGGTAGCGCCCTGGACTGGTTCAGGTCCTAGTTAGCCGACAGGACTATGTGTGTTGGTCTTGGTGCCTGTGAATCCTCCTCCACTCCGCTTTTATATGGGGTCCCACAGGGTTCAATTTTAGGACCCCTGCTTTTCTCCCTGTATATGCTTCCCCTAGGGTCTATCCTCAGAAAGCATGGTGACGCTTTTCATTGCTATGCTGATGACAGCCAGATATATGTCCCCCTGAGTAAAAGCGATGCCTTTTCCCTCAAACCCCTGCTGTCATGTCTTGAAGATATCAAAGCCTGGATGGCCCTAAACTTTTTAAATTTTAATGAAAAAAAACCCAGAGGTGATGGTGTTTGGCCCCAATGGCTCCTGTGTTTCCTCCCCTGTTGATCTGGGTCCTTTGGCAGTTTATGCAAAGTCTACTGTTACTAACTTGGGTTTTAAGATGGACAGTGATTTTAAATTGGACCGCCAAATTAGTGCAGTTGTAAAGTCGAGTTTCTTTCACCTCAGGCAGCTTGCGAAGGTGAAGCCTTTTCTTGCACATCAGCACTTTGAAGCAGTAATCCATGCCTTCATTACATCTCGGCTGGATTACTGCAATGCACTTTATTTTGGAGTTAGCCAGTCCTCCCTTGCACGTCTCCAGTTAGTCCAGAATGCTGCCGCTCGTCTGCTAACTGGAGTACGAATGAGAGAGCACATTACACCCATCCTGGCCTCCCTCCACTGGCTGCCTGTGCACTTTAGAGTTCATTTTAAGATCCTTTTATTTGTTTTTAAATCTTTAAATGGCCTCGCCCCGCCCTACCTCTCTGAGCTTCTTCACCCCTACGCCCCTGCCCGGTGCCTCAGGTCAGCTGATCAGCTGCTCCTTGAGGTACCGAGGTCCAAGCGAACGCTTAGAGGAGACCGTGCATTCTCCGTTGCTGCTCCAAAAATGTGAAACAATCTACCTCTGCACATCAGACAGGCCTCCTCACTGTCTGTTTTTAAAACCCACCTTAAAACCCACTTTTACTCACTGGCTTTTAACCCAGCATGAGACCTCGCTCTGTTTTTATTTGTTTGTTGCTGATTTTATTGTTTTTTTTTGGTTTTAACTGCTTTTTATTATCTTACTGTTTTGTTGTTTTATGAACTCCTATGTACAGCACTTTGTTTCAGCTGTGGTTGTTTTAAAGCGCTTTATAAATAAAGTTGAGTTGAGTTGAGTTGAGGCATTACGTGGTATCAGATTGATCATAGGCTGTACTCGCCGATACCCGATACCACATTTAAGGCAGTATTGGAGGCATTTCCGATACTGGTATCGGTATCGGTACAACTCTAGATATGAATTTATTTAAATAAATCTTATTTTGTTGGGTCAGCTTCTGTAACTTGTAAGTATTTATCGTGCTCTTAGAACTGTACTAATACTAGCATTTCTGGCTCTGTAAAAACATGTTCAGTTAGTTTAACCAAGCTCAGTTAGGGGCTCATATTCTGATAATCATCCATATCCACTGATGTATACAGTAGTCCCATATACTGGGAGAAAGGGAAAATGATGAGGAGAACTGGGAATCTGTGAGAGGTGAGAGATGAGTAGCCTGGCATTGCCAGACCCAATTTGCAAAACGCATGGAGCAAAATAGAATATGAGCTCGCAAGAACAGGATGGTTTCATCAGGCTAAGAGATGAGAACGTGAGTGGACATAACATGCCTGAGGCCCTGAAACTAGAAGTAGCATTAACTAACAGCGAAGCAGTGAAAAGGAGGGTGATGGCTGACTCCATCATGGGCCCAAAATGGGCATCTTATCTGGGGCCCCACTTGGGTAAACCCACACATGTGGGCAATAGGTAACCCATGAACGATCCTATATAGGGCCCATTTTTCAGCCCGTTTACTACCGACATCGGCCCCACATACAAATGTTGGCTGGGTAGTTACATACATGAAATATGCAGACAAAATATGAACAGTACAAGATACTACAAAGGATGAAAAGCAACCACTTACCATGAACTTTAATTGATTAGCTTTTTCGTATTACATATTGCACATTCAGTGCAAGTTATATTTTAAAATCAATAAATCTACTTTCACTTTTTAATTTCTAATGAAAGGTCTAGGGTGAAGGATTTGGTGGCATCTAGTGAGGTTGCAGTCCTGAAACTTCTCCCATGTGCCATGTAGGACAGGGGTCAGCAAGCTTAACTATCAATAGAGCCATTTTTGACCAAAAACAATTTTTAAAAAATCTGCTTGGGGCTGCAGAACATATTTGAGCCTTTTGGTAACACAGCCTGTTAAGTCTACATTAGCCTATCGACACTGAAAACAAGTCTAAATGAGCATTCAAAAATATGTTTTACTACAAGATGGCTCCTCTGCAGTGGACTATTTATGATTATTTGGTACTTTAACACTGTTTGAATAGAAATGTTTTTCTATTCAGTGTATAAGCTACATATTTTTACAATATATGAATTGATTTAGGCCCACAACAATGATAAATAAAAATGTAAATGCTAAAAAAAGTCATTATTTTTCATGTGGGGAGGGGTTTAAGAGCCACATGTGGCTCTGGAGCTGCAGGTTGCCTACCTCTGGTGTAGAAGAACTACTGTGGCCCATGTGAAAACGCCTGTGGTCCTTTCTAGAACCAGTGTTTGGGTTCTCCATCCTGGGCTACAACCTGCTATGTAGATATAAACAGCTCCTTCTTAGGTAACAAAAACACAGTGATTCTTAGTTTCATGTGATTATACATGGATGAAAACATAGTTAGGAATATTATGTACCAGCTCTGCCAAACGATGCCCCTAAATCCTTCACACTGGACCTTTAAGTATTCAAGTGCTTGTGAAAACCCTACAATTATGTTGTTACTGTGCAGTCAGGAGGAAATTCCTCTTCAGGTAATCACTGAAAAAAAGCGGAGTTGAAAACCACTCTTGAATGCATCACTGAACTAAGGAGGGTTTGGTTGTAAGTGCATATTCATATTGAATTTACAGCTCTCAGGTTATTAAACTGGTGACTATATAACTGACTGGTCCTCTGAGTCTAGTGTTCAGTGATTCACGTTAAAAAAGAAAAAGAAAAAACAAGATATTCTGGCATTCACATGCATCAGTATGATCAAATGCTCCACTCTTTACAGCCATATTCAGTCTCATGATACGCCAAGTCTTTGTCTGCACTCGACAAAGGTGAAAACCTCCATCTTCTCACTTCATCCAAAGCAGCAGCATGGAGAGAGGCAGCAGACAGTTGGGTCTTCATCAATCTGGTATCTTCCAGACTCAGGCTGGTCCCTGCACTCTGCTATGAAGGCCTGAAGCTGAGACACTGGCTCCTTGTCTTGCTGGTGATGCTGGAAAAGAATCATCGTGTTAGGTGTTAGGGCACCAAAATGCAAAGATAAAAAACCTATGACGTACTGTCTACAGCAAGGTCAGAGGATATTTCTCACTATGTGAATGCTGTGAACGCAGGTGACTCAGACTGACCTTAATGGTCTCATAGGTGTCAGTGATGAGTGCGATGAAGAGGCTGAGCACCATGTAGATGAAGAGGGAGATGAAGGAGTAGAGGTAAAGTCTGCTGAAAAGCCACACCATGTAGCCGCCGTGTCTCATCATCAGGAAGGTGGCGTACATGTCGTCCCCGTTGATGAGAGAGAAGAGGCACTCTGTCACCTTGGCGAGCGTTCGAAACTGGAAAAAAGTGTTTATAATATTTCAGTGTCACTGGAGTGGAGCTCCCTGATGTGTAGGGGGATTCATCAGGCCACTTGAAATAGATTGATTATGATAATTAATTGTCGTACTTTGTCATGGTAAGGCCCAAGGACGATCCAGCCACAGAAACAGTACCCGAGGTAGATCATGGCAGCACAGCAGCAGAATCGGATCACATTTGGGAATGCCGCCCTCAGGGTTAAGATCAATATCTAGAAAGAAATACAGGTTTTCAGTTTCTCTTCTTGGCTGATGCATTATGCAAAAACAAAAAACATGGAAGTTCGTACGTTGTATTTCTTGAAGAAACCAAGGTAACGAATCACGCCGACCCAGACGAGCATTGTGGCCGTACCCAGCAAGATACTGCAGACGTCGTAGTTTGTCAGGTACTGCAAGAGAAAAGAAAGTACAAATAGATAAACTAGCCATCAAATAAGTACAAGTTAAGGGCCTGTACTCTTTACCCGTTCCCTTTACCCTCAAAACAAACCTTTGTTTGTATTCCAATTTTGAGTGCTGACCCAGCGATGGTCAGTGTGTCGCTCACAATGATGAGGATATACCAGCCATTCACAAACTCCATGCGGTCTGACCAGGACACAATTTTATTGAAGTAGGCATGAAAGAATATGTTGAACTCCTGCGTGAGAGAAAATTCAGATGTCGTAAAACAAATACACAACAAACCAGGATTCACAGTTACACATGGTGGTTAGATTGCACAATTTCCACATGTTTATGAGAGGTTTTATAGTTTTTATTTGATGGAAAGGGGCTCTCATAATCCTATCAGAATAAAATACTGGTTACGGCCCTGAACCAATAATAGTCAGAAAAAAAAGAGGCTAAAATTGATTGAATATTTTTAAGTTATATTTTTTGTTCTCTCAACATAAATGTCTGAATACTTACAGGATTAAAAATTGAGGCAGGGAAAACTGAATCAGTTATTTATAATTCATTTATTTATTGTTGGTTTAAAGCGTTTCCAAGTGGTATTATTGTTGGCGCCACTTGGAGCTTAACATCTACCAACAGGGGCATCCAGTAGCTCACCAGGTAGAGCAGGTGCCCCGTGTACAAAGGCCATGTCTTTGCCACAGCAGCCATAGGCTCAATTCCAACCTTTGGCCCCCTGCTGCATGTCACCCCCCTCTCTTCCCTCTTCACACTCATCCTGTCCTATTTCATCGAATAACGGCAAAAAAGCCTTTAAAATAATCTTAAAATCTACCAACAACACCAGACACACTGTACTTTGGTTGTTCCACTGTCCAAAATTTCCACTACTGGTGATTGTACCCTCAAAGAATTTACACTGATTCTCTTGAGTAACTGGGGATAACTAAACACTACCCTCTTCCTACCCTAAAACCACTGGGATTTTTCTTTTTTATAAGTCCCACAAATTCCTAGAAAACTACAGAGGACATGACCTCAGAATCATATAGCGTCAGTCCTGTCATGAATGGATTACTGGATAGGCCTACTGGGCACAGGCTCAGGGGCCAAAGTGACAGGGCCCAAAATGTCACTCAAAATAACATAAATAACCAGGAAGAGACACAAATGGACAAAAAAGGACATCAAATTACCTCAAAGAGACTCAAACTTACCTCAGTAAAACACAAAATAATCTCAAAGAGATACAAAACCATCCCCCAAAAAAAGCCTGTGTGTTCTACTCCTATGTAGGGGAGGTGGTGGGGCCCTTGGCATACCTGTTCCCAGGGGCCCACTGTGTCATATGCTGCCCCTGGGTCCAACATCTGATGCTGGTTTGCATGTCATGTGTTGTGCTGATTAAATCAGTCATTTATTACTGACTGAATGGCCTCATGGTTTAACTGTGGTAAATAAATGTGCCTGATGTACACTCGTCGGCGGTGAATGACGGTAATGATTTACTCGTTCCTCCACGTAACTTACAAACTGGAGTTGGATGCCGTTGATGACAGATCGCGTGCAGAGGATGAGGGAGGTGAAGCAGGCGAGGATGACCACAGAGTCAAATGACAGGAGCAGGTAGTCGTTCTTACCAGCTAGAAACCAGAGCCACAGATTTCAAGTTAGTTGATGCATCAACAGATTTCGTTGCTGCTGCTTCTACATGCATGTCAGGGGTTGCAGAGTAGTGTCATTGTGCCCCCTGCTGGTTGTTGAAGCAATAACCAGTATGAGTATTTGGTTTTAACACATGAATGGCTGAGATGAAACTGGTAAAACTTACAAGTGCCTTCCACATTCCAGTCTCTGCATTCATAAATTCTTACATCATTCTTCACATCAACCTTTATCTTTCCGCTGTGTGCACGGTTGTCAAACATGATCTGTTTAAAAACAAAAAATGAATGAGTGGCAGGTTAAAGGAAAGCAATGAGCCATGTGTGTGGCATATTTGAGATAATGTCACCAACCATGATATGGAAGTCATAACAGTCTGGCAGCTCGTGGTGCCGCACAGTCTGCAGATTGATTGTTTTCAGAGTAAGGTAGATGTTCACTGATAGCAGCCTGGACACACAAACACATATTAGCAGGCAGCACTCTCATCATCGCCTGGCGTGATGCCAGCGTTCCCAGTGTAGCTATTACCTTTTGAAATCTAAAGAGAAGTTCACATGTGTGGCTGAGCCGCTGTGGTCAAACGACTGCACAGGATAAATGGAAATGCAATCTGTGAGGAGGAAACACAGGTAATACACTCAGACAGCAGTTCAGCAGAAGAATAACTCAGTGTTTATGATACACTACTTCCTCTTTTTATGTCACAAGAAAATCCACATTGTGATTATTTGTTCCATTCATGCTGTGACTCAGCTTCCATAAATACATCAAACACTATGGATACCACTCATGGTAGCTGTTAGACATAAACGCACATGTTCCACAGCTACTCCATCTGATGATTTAATGATTTTTAAAATGTATTTATAAAGCAGTTTGGTGCTTTTTTACCTTTATCAATATGTGGATCAATGTCAAAGGTCTCATTTCCAGGATCGATGCTGCTGTTTCTGTAAAACTCTTGGCAGACAGACAGAGGAGCGTACTTGCCATCAACACTCTCGTATGCAAGATTAGCCACTGTCAGGTTTTGGAGATTGATGTACTGTTAAAAAAATGCACAAAGAAGAGTGAAACTTGTTTTTCATACATTACGTGATATAACTGTCAACTTGTCTTGAATCTAAAAGTGTCAGTACCCTGTTGATAATGTAGTGGATGTGATCATACACATCAGCCTTTCTGTAGAGTGCGTAGCTTCCCATGTGGTGATCCTTGTATCCTTTTAGAAACAGATGTCTGAATGTCATCAGATTTTCATCTTTAAAGGTGACCATCATTTCGTTGCTCAGGCCGAAAGAGACTAACTGAACAGTAGAGGGGAAAAACATTTAAAGATATCTACGCTGTGCACATTCATGCCTGATGACAAAAACACGAAGAATTCTCTACCTGGACTGTGATGATTGCAATTTTTAATATCTGTAGCATCAGTTTCCATGGTTTACGCCCCCTGGCTCTATATTTCTCACAGGGGTTCATGAAGAAGTACTTGAGCCTCCGCCTGAAGTCCTCCACCATCTTCGAGTCCAGGGTCCGAGTGTGAGCGCTCCATCTGCAGTGGCCGTTCAGCCTCCTCTCCTCCGACCTCGAGGTACACAGCGGCTCAGAGTCCTCCATTATGCTCAAGTACAGAGCAGAATTCAACTAATGTATGAGAGTTCTGGCGATGTTTTCCTACGTATAGGTCATAAATGTGTTGATAAGGTAAGGGTTCAACCATTCCAGTCATTGTGATGTTTATCAAACTGGTTCTCCTGCATGGGCTCACTGCTGTCATTCTCTGAACTCTCTTTAAAAACACCGTCTTCAGCGCAAATATAAGCTTGAATGTTCTTACAAAGAGCGTTTTAACCAATATTTAGCTATTTTTTAGCTCAACTACAGCTTATTGTAGCCTATTGTAGCCTTAGCCTGCCTGCAACAGCAAACATGTAACAGACAGCAAATGCAGACTGCAACTACTTGTGACGTTACCTTATGTTATACTATCAGTACATTTAAAATCTTTAAAGTAAATCACTACAGTGAACAGAATTGAATGAAAGTTAAATGTGCTTACATTCTATCTATCATTGTAGTGTACTTATATAATACCTTCACAACCTCTTGCTGGAATATTTATTTAATACAGAGAGAAAAGGCAAAAAATTTGAGTAAAAACACGACATATATACAATACTACTAATAATAAATGAGTTACCTGCTGTGCAACAGCGAGCCACAGAGCGACTATCCTTACACTCCTGCTTCTCTGCTGTCTATGCACTTCAGACAGTGCAGTCACCACACCAGCCGTCACCACAATGACTGTCATTCCTCTGTGTCATGTTAAGCTTTTCCAGTTTTTCCAAAACAGTTACAGAATCTCTGCACACGCAGACACTGCTGCAGTGAATTGGTTTTGAGTTGCAGGAACAACCAAGAGTCTCAGACATAATAGGCCAAAGGTGGCAGGATTTACCTTAATGATACATCCTTGCTATCTCAGATTAAATCAGCAATAAACTCATAATCACTGTTTTTCTGAACCACCACACAATCACCAATAATGAGAGGAAACATGAGTTCATATAGAAAACCTTTAGTATGCAACAGATTATTGTACATGACCAGTGAAAAAGTAAAAGTGGGACATAGTTTGTTATTTCACAAAACGCTTTGCGATTCAAGACTTCTGTAGTGACGAAAATGTAAAGCAACTTGTTGTTAACTTAATGCTGAATCCAAACAGAATGAACTAGAAATCACCACCACCACTCTGGTCGAAGGCAGCGTCTCATGAGGTCAGACTGGCTCGTTACACACATAATGCTCAGGTAGTCATTCCAGTGTATTAAACCTTCTCACTGCACCTAAACTGTAGCTGCCGCGTTCTCACACTGAACACTTCAACAGGAAATCGCACCTTTGGTACTAGAGGAGGAGCAGAAAAGGTTACAAGTAGGTGAGTCAGATTTTCTGAGCTCAGTAGTTATTTGGGTGCGAATCAGGATGTGCGCCACTTATTTTTTGTGGGTAGTTTCAGATTTGAATCATAATTTTGCGAACAGTACTTTATTCAGGCAAACATGTTGTACAGCTGCTTTTAACATTTGAGCAATGGGGCTTATTTTGTTAAATAAAAAATGGGAATATTGTGGAAAAACATGGGTTTATTCTTAAAACTGTGGTATTATTTTGACCTCATATTCAAGCTAAGTTAAAAAATTGGCACCCGTATAAAACATGTTAAAACAATACTCCAGCCCAAGTGATAAACTGTCTCCATTTTCTTTCTTAAAAAGCTGATTGGTATAGCAGTAGTATATCCCACGTACAGCAGTTTCTGCCTAATCAAAGGCAGGTGCAACACCAAAGAGACTGTAAGACAACACTGAGAGTTTGTATATGAGTTGAGTGGCTGAGGATTCAGCTAGTTTGTCCCTTTAACTGCATGACAAGTGTCTTATTATTGAGATGTGTAACTAAAAGATGCTCCTGTGTGATGTTGGAGTGAGAGAGCGTGACCGCAAGGGCTGGAAGTTTGGGTCTCCTCCGCTGCTGGTGCACCCTGGCGCCGCAGCATCTATGTTGGAGGGGGATTCGACCATAACCTCCTCAGGCAGCGGAGGAGCTCCCGGGTCTCCGGGCCTCGGGAGGCTGGAGGTTGTGGAGGAAGCTACGCCGATGCTAGTGCCAGCCACAGACGCCAAGTCTCCGCCTTTCTGTAGCGATGGCAAATTGAGCGAGCCCATTACGTCTGAAGTGGAAGGGCTTCGCTCTCCGTCTGGGTGGAAGAGCAGGGTGGAGTTGTCTGAAAACGTTGAGGGGAAGTCGCAGGTTGTGGTCAGGGTGGAGAGGCTGGTGTCACAGGAGGAACTGGAAGCCCCTGCTGTGGAGCGACAGAAGAGGAGGGGAAAAGTGAGGTGAATTAAAGCATCAAGAACAAGTACTAGATTTGAAATACACAACAGATCTCAGTGTGACTTGGATTATTGACCTCTGAGAGCCTCGATCTTCTCGTTTTTGGCCTTTTGCACCTCATCTGTGATCTTGGTGATGATGAAGTTCTGTGAGCGCAACTCCCTTATGGACTCAATCAAGGAATCCAGGCCCCGGGGGTTCTCAGCCAGTATGTCCAACAACATGGCCGTCCTCTTGGTCTGTGTGGTCCTGCAGCTGATTTCCTCCGCGTCATCTCGTGTCAGGATCCTCCGAGAGCGCAGGAAGTCCAGGTGACGTTCGGCTCGGATCTTGTCGCAGAGGTAGTGCCGCAGTCTGGTCAGCACCTGGAAACCCAGAGCAGCCAGTTAGGAGAGGCAAAATGGGAACAAAGTGAGCTAAACAGGAGGGTAAGTCATTGCACAGGGTTATGGGAGGCCGAGAATCTGCTGGATTTGACTCAAACAAGAACTACTGTGGGGAACATCCACAAAAGTCTGTCGCAGGTGGTCTGAAATCACTTCTCTAACCTGGTCTGGTTCAGCTCTCAATGGTTTATAGCTGTCTATCCCTGTTTAAGCTTCTGGAAGTGCTTTTGATAAGTCACACTGAGCAAACTCTGTCTGTATTCACAGAATAAAGTGCATTCAACATTGTGTTGTCCAATCCCCTAGAGGACTGAGTGTTGATGTGGGCACAGAGAAGGTGTGGTGGGGTATTTCCTCCTTTAACAGGCCTTTAACGCCAAACAAGGTACAAATAAAGTGTCGGCAGAGCCATAAATCTGACTACAGTTCCTTCAAACCTCACCTTACCAGAGTTAGTATTCACTAGGAGACAAGATTTGCCTTAAATATCATACTCACGTCTTTTTTAATCTCTGCCATTTCATCTTCAGTGAGGTGAGGAACATCCATCCCTCCTACCCGCAAAGTGTAAATCCAGGTGTTCCGGGTAACGAATGACGACTAAAATAAGTTAACACGACAGTGATAATGAAACAAACTACAAGGATAAATAAACTGTAAGCGTTAACAAACGTGGCTCGTCATTATTTGTCGTTAAAGGTGGTACATCTACTGTCCATTCAACTTTTTTTATGATTCGAGAAATCCCCGGACTTCCTGATTCAGTCGGTTTACGTCGACACGAGAAGAAGAAGAGAAGTACACACAGCAGAAGCGTCGCTGTCAAACTAAGAGCTGATTCACGTGGTTATGTGTCTGATACAAAGGCCTAAACTAACGATAAAAACGTCTCTTACAATTTGTTGTTCAACTTTCCTCGTTTTGTTCCGTTTTAACCGTTTTCAAGTTTCATTTAAAGTTTCTAATACAGGTGAATTGCTGTTACGACTCCGTCCACTGGGTGTCGCTGCCGGCTCACAACACATTATCATGCTTAAAGAGAATAGTACTGTACTTTAGTATGATTTTAAGGTACTTATAAATTTGTGCTGCAATATTTCAGTTTCATACTATCATCTATTGGATAGCCACATGTAAAATATGGTGCAGTTTGAAGATTAAACTGTCCAGCAGTATACAAAATAGTTGCTTTATATATTATTTATTGAAGCCCTATTGCTGTTTTATTATTTATTTTACCAAATAATTTTACTTTAATTAAGTTTTGTTGTTCATATGTCAATCCACACAATTCTCAGGCACATTAGCAGTTGAAATGTACCTTCTGTATATGGGGCATTCTACCGAATGTGTGCAAAGTTGGGCTGGAAATATTTTTGAAATTTTGTATGTTTTATTTATTTAACATATGTAAAAGTCACATATCTAGTAAAATTACTGTAAATTTTTAGATTGTATTTTCAGACTGTTTTGGAATGTTTTTCCTCTCCCAAAATTTGTCACTACCGAAACATATAGTATTATATTATACAAAAAAATATATATCAACCTGTTATGCTTGTTCCTTCCCTTGTTTAAAGATTTAAATTTTTACAAATTTTTACTGAAGGTTTTCACAATTAAATCTATAAAAATTTATATTTTAACAAATTTCAAAGTTCAAATTATAGAATTCTTCAAAATCTAAATGCAATCTTTCTTTGTAAAATGCATAACGCTGATCAGATTGATTTCAGAGTTAATAATTGATGAAACAGAACATAAATGTAACCGATTAGCATCATAATACTTTAGTTGATAACTCAATATACTTTATTTTTTACAAAACACCCAGTGTTTCGGTAGTGACCATTATACTGTTTTGAAGGTTGCATCATATTTCCTCAAATGTATGCCTTATGGTGGGAATATTACAAAGACAAATGTTTTGTGGTCAATAAAACAATTTGATTTTTGAGAGAGGAGAGTAGAGTAGAGTAGAGTGGAGTGAAGAAGAGTATAGTGGAGCAGAGCAGAGCCTAATAGAGTAGAGTAGAGCATAATAGAGTAGGGCAGAGCATAATAGAGTAGGGCAGAGCATAGTAGAGGAGAGCAGAGCACAACAGAGCAGAGTAGATCTGTCTTTTTATACGTTTTTACACCACACACGTGCAATTAATGGGGGTTGCACAGGGTGGTCATAGTGCCGCACCCCTGTAGCACTTTAGAGGTTTAGTGCCCTGCTCAGGGGCACCTCTGCAGACCCAGTTCTGAAGCTAAGTCCCTACAGACCGAGCTACTGTCACCCTAATAGTGTCAGGTACAGGTACTGGGGTGGCAGTAGCTCAATCTATAGGGACCTGGATTGGGAACCAGAGGGTTACCGGTTCAAGTTAGTGTCCGGACCAAATATGGAGTGTGAACTGGTAGCTGGAGTTCGCCTTGAGCAAGGAACTGAACACCCAAGTGCTCAGGGTGCCTGTCCATGGGCAGCCCCCTCACTCCAACATCCTTCCATTTAATGCATCTGTAGGCCCTGTTTGTGCATGTGTGATGATAAACAAAGTTCATCTTGTTCTAGAACTAGATGGACTCACAAGACTGCATACACATAGGCAATACAGAGAGTGTACAAGGTGGCAAAATGCTCCAAATCCAGCTCTACATACAGTATGTGTCAGCATTCTGATTTAAGTGTTCCCTTAATTTTTTGAGCAGTGTATGTTATGGTTGAACAAAATACAGTTTACATGTTGTCCAAAGCACTGGGATCAGCTTTGACAATGTACACTGACTGATATAAATGGTGCAGCTCTTAGTAACAGCTCCGCCTGCAAAATGACTCTAAAGGTTAATCAACAGCCCTCCTAAACAGTTTGAATGCAGCCTAATAAACTGCCAGCTGAGTGCACTTTGTTAGTAGTGTTGGAGGGAGAAGCCTTCATTTAAAGGTATATAATGTTTATTGTTTTTATTGAATTATAATTACTGATACATCAGCAAACTTTGTATTAAAATCCCCTGCTTATATGAATAATAGTGTGATGGTATAAAACAATTAAATAACACCTTTTCGAACAAACAGATAACTGTGGACACAGGGACGAGCAGGTACAAGATCAGAGTCTGATAAATTATGGGATGGGCCTGTCATATGAAACACAGTAGGCAAATGCTGAGGTTAGCACAACAAAAGCAAACTGGCGTGCCAGTAAGTCACTATGACGAGCAAAAATGAATACACCAGAGCTGGTAGACCTACCTGCTGGTTTCCAATGTGCTGATCAGTTACACTGAACACTGAAATATAAGTAAACATTTTGAGGAATTATACTGTGGTGATGCTGCGTGCTTCATGTCAGGAGTGCTGCAGGATGAGGACCATTAATGTTACAGTTCAGGAGTGGCAATAACAATGATGCTACAGGTCCAGGGGTGCATTGTGGTGCAGGCGGACTCACAGCATGATGCACAAAGACGGTGGGAATTAAATCTGCCCTAAGTCTAGTCTTGCCGTTTTTGGTCTTGGCAAACTGGTCTGCACCAAAATGTGCCTGCAGTGAGTTTACTTCCCACACACAACAGCTCACTTTTGTCTACCCACAGACATATCCCATAGTGGTTGAATGCATACAGTATGAGGGAACACTTTATAAACAACTTAAAACAAATTCAACTCAAACTGATGCCGCTTGTTATACTTATATAAACTTTGTTGAACATTCACAGCTAATGAAGTTCCTTAAGTTGGGGAACAAAGACCACACCTTATCTCACAAGGCAATGTCAGACCCAGGCCTATAGGTGTGCCTAACCACTACTTCTCTTTCTTTTTTCTTTCTCTCTCTTTCAGCACAAGAACAACAGGGAGATGCAATGGAGCCTGAACTCACCCCGCAATGAAACAATCCTCTTACCCTGAGCCTCACCTCCCTGGGTTTTGCAAGCCTTTTCCAGTTGTTTCCAAATGTGCAAATGCAGTATTTGAGAATGATGACCTCACATATTTTTGTTGCTGTAGTCTGAAGTGAGTCTAAGGTTACACTTTTTCTCATCTCTGTGTCAGTGATGAAACTGTGTATGTGTACCTCTCTCTCTAAACGATTGGAACATCCCCACACAGCACCATGGTGGAAACCATGTGAGAGGACAACACGGAAGGAAGGGCACAGACAAACTGCTTGACATCCTTGTCACGTGTCTGAGTTTATTAGAAGTTAATTCATTGTAGTAAATAAGTACATAGTGCAAAGACAAAGATATATAAAATAAATATGTCTATAAACTGCTGCTGCTGCTGCTAGGCCAGTGATCCATTGTGCTGACACTTAACAGTCATTGGTTGTCACCTGTTGGTCTCCTTCTGTCCCACTGAAAGTAATTAAGATAACATTAGTTATTAAATCATTACAATCATTACATTATCAATACATATTAGGATGTGATTGCTCTTGACAACCACACAAGACTAAGGACAGAACTGAAAAGATAATTTAAACCAATAAAAGCAACATGCTGTTTCACCAAGGTAAAGACACACATACACATTACACATAATACTGTGTAATAATACATTTCTATCATATAATTATGCTGTCGTATACTTATATTGGCCTGTATACATATATAAATACATATCCATATCCACATCCCTTATATATACACTGTGTACATACTGTGTAATATTGCTGTGCAAATTCCAGTGTGCAATATTTTGCCACTTCCTGTGGAATAATATTTGAACATTTCTGTATTTTTACAGTAAAAATACTACACATCATGTGTATTACAATCATCCTGTGCAGCTATTAATCATGAACATACAATATCTGTTTCAGTGAAAGGTGAATATAGATTTATTTATTTATTTAGATATTATTTTCATTATATGTCATTTGTATTGAATTTTAATATATTTTATCCTTATTTAGCACTCAATTACTTTAATTCTTTTTTCTATTGCCTCTGCTCTGAGCTGCTGTAAGGTGTGAATTTCCGAGGTGTGGGATTAATGAAGTCTTATCTATTGTTAACACTAACACTCAAATATTAGCAAATTTTACTTTTAAAAAAACAACATAAAGAAGTAACTGCATATGGCGTGATACACATATATTGTAAATCAATGCAGTTCTTCACAGCTACTTGACAAAAATCGGAGTTCTGTCGCTCAGTATTATCAAAGAGCATGGATACCAAGAGGCGAAGCTCCGTTGAATTTTTGCCAACAGCCACTAGGGGCGCTGCCGCCATTTTGGACTGTTGCGCCCAGACAACATGCAAGATGTCAAGGAGAGAGGATGAAAAAAGTGAAAGAAAACAGTGTAGTGCAATTAATTGCAATAACTATCAGTGCCTTCCACCGTTTCCCGAAGGATCCCGACAGGTAAGAACTCCTGAGGTGTAAGTTTTAAAGTGTTTTAATATCAATTTAATATGCCAGTTTTGGAGGGAAGATAACACTTGCAAAACTGCACTTGTCAATGCACTGAAACGGGAGTTATAGTAATCACATTGTTATTCACATGGATGAGCTTTTATTTGTTATAATGCTTTTGTTTAATATAAAATGGTAGAAGAGAAAGCAACGGATGAAAAAGTTAAATCATTAAAATATATATATTATTATTTTATTATTACTGTCCCCTATGAAAGAACAATCAGCACTTTACATACTGTACATAGTACTGTATACATATATATATATATATACATATATATATATATATATATATATATATATATATATATATA
>NC_065526.1:4757888-4781044 GCF_006386435.1 Epinephelus moara | reverse complement strand
ACACACACATTCACTGCCTTCTTCATGTTCACACACACATTCACTGCCTTCTTCATGTTCACACACACATTCACTGCCTTCTTCATATTCACACACATTCACTGCCTTCTTCATGTTCACACACACACTCTGTAACTGTGTTGTACTTTGTGTCTGTGTGGGTGTTCAATGCAGTGACACTGTGGTGGGAGAATACCACAAAACATCTGTGTCATTTTTGAATTTAGTAAGTTGAACTGAGCGTGATGTAAAGTGAGATCAAATACAGTATACATTCAGGTTTGAGTTTGAGTGGAAAATGTGGAATGCCTTTCATAAAAATGTATTGTTATAGTGTTGGTGATTATTTGCCCTCTGATAATATATACATTTTTGTAACATTTGTCCTGTTCACAGGAGAAACCATAACACTGTACCCAATAGGACACCAGCTTCAGGAGAGACAACTTCTCATCTCAGCAGGAAATCCACTCAATTGAAGGTACAAAATATTATAATGTCTGAACTGTTCACTTTCCTAAAAACATATCTGTCACTAAAAATGAACCAGTAGAAATTACTGCTTTCTCACTACTTTCAGTTTTGCTGGTCATCAAGCCGTTGTGCAGTTTTAATCCAGTTAGCTTGTACTATCACCAAAAGTAAAGTGCTAAAATAAGCTTATGATAACTTCAGGAAAAGCTGTTTATTTACCGGCATGTCTCCCTCCGGAAAGACACAGGTGACATCATTGTCCGCCGGTGTCAGAAGCAAATATTTAAGTGGTTTTAAAAAGTCTGAAAGTATGTAAACAGCAGTCACTGACTGGATCTATAGACTTAATATTAGAATCCTTTCATATTGCACACTGTGCAAATTTTGTCTGCAGACTGCCAACTGACCCAGACTGGTGTAGCAAACAGCCTGAAAACACGTGTTGGTTTTTTCAACCCAAGTAAGTGGCGTTTTTTTTTTCCAGATTGAAGGCCCTTTTTTATGTCTCGGAGACATTCATTTCAGAGACTTCAGCCGTCTCCATAGGTGTTGTGGGTCCATCAGGGAAAGACTCCTGTTTGTGTGGATCTAGTCTCTCTAGTCTCTCTCCGGCAAACCCCAGAGATCTTGCCTCCGGAAGAAGAGCGGAAGAGCCCTGGTTTCCGGTTGTAGGCTGTTTGTAGTCCGCGTGATATTGACCAATCACGTTTCAGCAGGCTGCAGTTGTTGCTAGGTTAAACACTCCGTGCGGTGAACTAACGAGGCGGAACATAATTGGCATCACTGCAAACTCTGAATCCATCGCAATGGTTCAGCATATTTACTTAACGGAAGTTGGAAATTCGCCTCCTCCGCCCAAATCAAACCGGAATGCCAAAAAATTGGGGGTCTGCCCCCAGAGGCTGTATCGCCGTCTGACGGAAGTCAGACACCGAATACAGCTGATGGGTTCCGAGAATGGTGTGGATCATCCTCAGGTGGGAGTATGTCCTCAGAGACCTCAGCTTTGTTCAGGTCTTCAAAAGTAAGATCATGAGGGAGAGACTCATGGTGTGGCCTCTCCTCTTGTCGGGCTCTTTTTCTGGATGGATCAGAATTGTCCTCTCTCTCAGCCTTGAGCTCCATTGAGAGCTCAAGGCTGAGAGAGATCTGAATATTTAATTGTGACATCAGCTCCCCTATCTGTGTCCAAAAAGATGTCTGATTAGCCAGGGCATTTTGTTGGAGGATTCTAATCTCCTCTGCCATTTTTACCACGAGGGTGTCCTGCTCAGGACGCCCTCCTGAGCCTTAATTTCGTTGTCACGCTCACGCTGAATAAGTTCAGCCTGTTGCCTCAGTGTGAGGAGTTGTGAGCCTTACGGTCACTTCATGGTGTAAAACCCTCGTCCTCTCCACTTCTTCTTGGAGAAGCTTGTTCCTTTGCCTCTCCACATCAAGTTCAACTGTGAAGTTATCCTGATGTCACTGATGATGTCACAGGCCACTCACCCTGCTTGCAGATGGAGGAGTGGGGTTGTTAGTGGGTTCAACAACGAATCGCATTGCTGATTTATCACATCACGTGATCTGGATATTGTAACGTAGACCCAGAATAGACACCGCAGATATAAAGTTTGGTGTAGCCATAGCAACGCCCTTTATAAACAACAAGCCTGTCAATACAAGCAAGTGCTAGCGGATAGTGGGTTAGCTTCCTGCCGTTCATTTCTAAACGACGGGGGTCATCAACATGACGTAAATGAGGAACTGGCTCGTTCACTCTAAAGAGCCGGTTCAAAGACTTGGATCGTTCGTGAATGTCACATCACTATCCTCCACTGCCGTAGACAAAGGAGAAGAGACAAAGTGTGGCAGTTGAAAGGGCTGCAATGTTTTGATGAGTGACTTCCCTCTTCTCCCTTGCCCTCCGGCCGTAATGTCGCTGATGATGTCACTTGTCCTGTTTGCAGACAAAAAGGAGACTTGCCAGTTCCTTGAAATCAATGATTCCTGATCTCACCATGGCAACAGCCACATCATTCCATGATGTGGAATGATGTTCGATGACGAACAGTGTTTCCAGGGAACACTAAAAAATTTCCCATTTCCCATTCACGCCTGTTGTCAGATTGGTGAAGATGTTCCTGTGACACAGTAAATGGCACAATTGTGACATAATTGAACCATGTAATGTTACTACTGAAATGATCTCAGTCTTTCTAGATTGAGTGTGCTGCCATTACAACCATGGCCAGATGGATGAAACAAGGAACAGATAATATCACCGGTAAGTTAAAATATCAGCACCAAACTGATTTCAAACTAATTAATTAGAAATCACTCAAAACATAAAGCTCCTACTGTTGATTCAGTCTGTAGAATAGTGTAGAATAAAGAGGAAACAAAAACACTGCCTGCGACTTCAAACCAAATATGTAACCATTTATTGTCAGAATCATCCTTTCAATACATAACACAGCTAATACAGATAAAAAACAAGATACCAGTATTGTGTCAAAGATCCACTGTCAGTCGGATGGTTGCGTAGAGAAAAATACAAGTTTTTATCTCGTGAAAACCACCATGTGGTCGTCATTCAGGGGAAAAATAGAGGGCAAAGACTTGTATAAAATGTACAGCCACGTGATTATATAACATATATATTTATATATATAACATTGCACATTATACCAAAAAAAAAACCAAAGAAACCACACATGGAAAATAAAATAAGTGTACACAATATACAACAAGGCACTGTGGAAGAAACCTGCACACGCGTCTTTGGATGGATCTGCCGCCTGCGGAGCTCCAGTGAAATGTTGTTGTAGGAATGTTACATTGCAAACGGTCCAACTGAGCAAGTCATACAAACTAAAATCTGACTGATCGCATCAAAATCATCCATGTATTTCTTATAGTGTTTCAATCATTGAAGTCTGAGTTACTTTAAGGGGAAGTGCGTAACGCTTTAAAGCACTTAAATGTTCTATAAAAGGTGTGGTGTGGATAACGTACTCAACCAGAAGAACCATCACTTATCTCTCTCCAAACATTACAAAAAAAAGCCCAAAACTATCTAATGTGATGTGATCGATGGCTGCAAGCTCCTGTGGTTTAAAGGGAATGTTTGTGTCGCTGCAATTCAAAAATAACAATTGTGACGTGTCATTTTAGTGGCTGATTAAAAACATTTTCTAATGAGTTCCTGGTTCCTATAAAGTGTAATTTCTGTATTTTTCCAGCCTTGTTCCTAATTTTCCATGTTTTTGTGTCTGAGTGACTACTGGGAAAATTTTAAAAATTGGTCCATTATTGAGCGAGAGCGAAGCAACATTATGGAAAGGATCCCTACAGAGATAGACCTTTTTGTTAAAGAGTTGGATCATTTCTGTTTAACTAGAAACAGCCCTGAAATCGCTATCGTCAAACCCACCAGACTCCATTTCAATAAGTGGTAATTTTATCATCTTAACACGCACTTTATTTAAGTCAACAGAGACGAAATAAAACTCACAAAAGCGGTCTTAGTTTGTCTTCCCACTGTTTCAACATCACCAACTCAAGAGAAAACTGCTCTTGATTGGTCAGGACCGCACCAGAGTTCGTTTGTAACTAGACTGAGACGACCTCTTTAGGAAGGTCGAGTGTGATTGCTGTGTTCACACCTGCCCAAACGAACCGCATAAGGGGCAGACAATTTGTTTGATTGAACTGAACCAAACGGGAGACTGTTTACGGATTAAATAATCTGACAGGAATGTTAGGTTTTTGTTAATCTGCAGAACTCTGTTGACAAACTTCTATCATCTCACAGCAAGAATAGACTGCTTTACGAACCAACCATAGTTCTTTGGAAACTTGGAACTAGCTCCAATCCAAAACACTTCTCAAAACCCTGCACTTATTACATTTGAAACTAACATATCTAGCCACACCAGGTCCAGTCTCTTGCAGGCGTATCACTTTGACTATTTACACTTCAGATCTGGCTAAATTCAACACTGCTAATGAAATGCAGAGGTGTTTGCAGTGATAAACGTGATACAGTTGTTTTGGGGCACGCTTATTGGTGTTAAAAACCTAATAGACTTGTGAGAAGAAAATAATTTGGAGTTTAGCTTGAATGACTTGCGTAGCTGGGTGGACTCTGCAGTGTAAAAGTACATTGGCAGTTAAAGGGAACATGGGAGCACCTTCCAGATTGCGGTTACACTGGAACAAGAGTGGCATCGATAAGACAAAGGCTGATCCGAGTTCAGTTCGTCCTGCTTTAGTTTGTACAGGCACTTGTGTGACCTTTGAAGTCACCGGCAAATCAATTAACACAATCAATCACAAACTTGAAATGCTTGAGACAATTACAGTTGCATATTATTTACAGTGAACAGATCATCCTGGAGAAAGTCTGTATAGAAGGTCAAGTCCCAGAGTTTTTCAAAGCAGAGGAAAAGGCTTGTAGGCTTTAACTATTTTCTTTATCTTCTCTGCTGTTTTTTTTTTTTTTGGTACATTCAGAAATGTAGACAGACACCTCTCTTGAAACTCACATTCTCACACACTAACACACACAAACAAAAACCTCAGTAACAAATAGCCCCATCCTGCAGCAACAGTCCTTGTAGTGCCACAGCACATTAGCATCAGAGAGAAATGAACGGTTTAATTCCAAAACAAGACACATCCACACTAACAGAGTAAACTGACTAAATGAGGACTGATGAGAAAATAAGATTCAGCTGGTTTTCTTTGGTCTGAGAATCAGTGAATTTGCCCAGGAGGAAAAGTTTTGATCAACTGTTCCTGTTGCAGATTTTGTTCTTGTCTATTCGTTGTGTCCTCAAATTACTAGATCAGTTACCTTCATTCTGTTTGTTCTGGTCAATGCTATGGGCCACTTCAGTGCAGTTTTATTTTGATATTGAACTAAGACACTTGGATACTCTTCTGGGTTTTGCTGTTAAACACAACATTGTGTTACCTTAGACCAGGGGTTCCCAACTGGTGGGTCGTTGGTCCATTCTGAATGGACTGCAAGTGTCTTGCAAACGTGTCAAGTTTGTAAAATAATTCTTTATTTTTTAAGTACAGTGAATTTCTGGCACAGACCTTTTATTTTCAAGTGCTGTTTCCTGCTGTAGAGTGAATGACTAATGGACAGCTACTTGAGTGACAGCAAACTAGCTTGACGACATGGCCAAACGCAAGTACGACGCTGAATACATAAAACTGTGTGGACCTTGAACTTGACCAGTTGGGAACCACTGATCTTAGATCATCCCTTAAATACACTTTGTGAAAACTTTGATCATTTTATAGATGCTATACCACGCATAAAACCTTAGATTCAAGGTTCTCGAGCCTTTCGTGGCTTTAGTGTTGGTACTTTAGGGTATTCAGGTTGATTTATCAATTTTTCCTCATGATAACTCGACCTAGTCACCACAAAAAATGTTGGCATTGTAGGTTTCTGCAAACCTTTTTATACATTCGTACTTGAATATGTGACAGATACATTGAAACATTACATTTCAAATTTCTTTCTTTACGTTTCGACGATGCTATGGTTGATGCGCAGTTAAGTTTAAGCACAGAAACTGCTTGGATATGGTTGGGGAAAATGTTTTGGCTTAACATACCCAGTTTCGGTGGCACAACCCCTACTGGAAACACAACGATGCAAAATACATGATGCAAGTCTGGCAAGAAACGCAATGATGTCTCGAAAAACAACCACTTTTTAAAGCTATAGTGCGTAACTTCTGTCGCCTCCCAGCGGATAATGCGTTATTACAACTAATAAGCCGGCGGCACTTCCATGTACACAGAGTAACACTCGCCAGTCGGCACACACCATGTACACAGAGTAACACTTGCCTTTGTGGTAGGATCCACTTCTGAGCCGTGTCTCGACCTGCTTTCTCTTTCTACCTGCGCTCTACCTCTTGCTATGACACTCTCCGCCCTTCTCTCTCCCCCCCTTCTTGTTGTGAGGAAGCATTTCCTGTGTGCCAGCATGGGAATGTCGCCGGTCGACACGCATACTAAAAATGATATATATTGAAAAATACCGCAAGATGTTAGAAGAGCCGATCGGCTTAATCAGCATTGTGTCATCTCTAGTAGTGGCTTGGGTGAAACGGACATTTACGGACCTGTAGAAGTTACACACTATAGCTTTAAGGCACTATCCCCAGTTGAAAAACAGTGACGGGTTGCTACAAAGCACTCATGTCAAGTGGCTAAAAGCTGATAAAAACACAGTGACAGGTCCCTAAATAAACAACTAGTTTGGTGGCCTCAAACTGTGGTCTGCACCTTGGCTGGTATCCCCTCAACCTCCTGGTGAGTCAGCTCATATACTACGTCACTTTAGAAATGTTGCTTGATATGTATGAAATATACAATTGTAACGTATTTGTGATTTGCAGAGATGTACAATACCAAGATTTTCTTGTGGCGACGGAGCTGGATAAAACTGTTCAAATTGTTCATACTCTGTGTGTGAAATTTAGCAGAGCGGACCCATTGTACCAGCCTGAAATGAATGTTTCTTTTTAAGTCCTGGTCTGTCAGTTGTGGATGTTTTATGTTTTGGAATGAAACCAGTCCAAAAAATAATTTGGGCTAGTTAACATTAAGAGCTTTGTGGTTTGTCTCCAGCATTCACAGAGTCAGTCTGAGTGTCAAATGTCTGAGCTGCTCTCTTCAGAGCGCCAGGATGGGCGTCCATGCACGGCCAGCAGCGACCACGCTCGACCCTCTGCAGCTCTCCGGCAAGTGGCTTAAGGTGAAAGGTTAAAGGGGGCGGAGTTCACCAGGCGCTACACTGACTGCCGTGGCTGCTGACGGACTGACAGTTGCTGTAGCGCTTCTTGACGATCATGCTGATGTAGGCCTTCATCAGCTTGGCGATGTCCATCACCTGAGGAGGAACGTAAGAGGAGTATTAATACAGCTCACAATGTTTCAAGATTTAAGGTTGGTGTTTTATTTCATTATCTGTGTGTGAGACATTTACACCATTTATTTATTTGAATGGATTTATGGTTAGATGCCTGACATGAGGTCTGTGGTCAACACAAGCCTTAGAGATTTTCATGTTTTGTTCTACGATATAAACTATTTCAGCAAATAGCCGACTCGTGAATTCTGAAGCTTCTGTGTATCTTAGAAAAGGCGGATGCTAACAAGAAGCTAAATGAGACTACAGAACCTCATCACACCAAACATGGCTTTACAGCTTTACTTGTGGGGGTGACGTTAAGTTTTGCGACCACTGTGTAGTTTATGGCCTGATGTTAGCTTTTTACAAATGGCGATAGCATTTACGCTTCAAAAACCATAAAAGTGTTGCTCATTTGTGAAAATTATGAACAGTTACTGAACAAAATGTGTAAGTATCATGTATACTTGTTTGCCACAGAGCTTATTTTCTGCAATAATCCAAAATGAAATGGAAGACAGCATTGGCTTTTTGACCATGGAACCAGGGCAACGTACTGTCTGTGTTGGCTTACAGAAAAACGTCATCTCTGAAGCACGCTATGGAATCACTGCTATCAGTGGATTCACTCGCCAAGACGAACTGGTGCCCGCTTTTCTGTTAGTTGAACTGTGACAGGTGAATATAGCTAATTGTAAAATGATCTGACAGCGCTGATGTTACTGAACATCCTTCAAAAACTCAAATTTATTTCAACATCAGGAAACACAGTAATGTTTGTTGCGTTGTACGTACCATTTGCGTTTCAAAGACAATCTCTCTGCCCTCCACGGCAATCTTGTAGGCGTTGGCCAGCGGAGCTCCGAAGGAGAGAATCTGTTCATACGGGAAAACCTCCAGAGGCCACGGCTCCCCTCGTTTGTACACAGATATGGCTTCCCGGCTCACGCCCAACCACAGCTCAGTAGGGAACGCTCCGTCACGACACTAAATGAAAAGCAGAAACAACATGCATGAGGGCTGGCCTGTCATACGCTTCTGATCAGGTTCCAGTGGTGGAAGAAGTATTCAGCAACACCAGAGTGTAGACTGAAATAAAGTATACTTAAAGTTTTCGAAAGAAAAAATACTCATTATTTCAGACAAATATATGTATATTTTATTATTGAATTATATTCAGGATAAGACATACTTTATTGATCCCCAGGGGACAACTGTGATACGTTACAGTCTCTCTGATGTAAAGCATAGAGAAAGTAGATATAAGAAGTATGTAAAACATAAAAATATGTGCATTATGCTACAATGTTTAACATTAGTATGTGAAATATTTAATAGAATTAATATATTAAGTATGTAAATTGTGTAAAATTATGAAAATGGAGATGGTCAAGTAAAGTATTAGTACCTCAATTTTGATTTAAATAAATATTTTCCTTGATTCCTTGATATTTAAAAATCAAATACCACTCATCAATTCTTTTGGATGTAAAATAGGCTACGTGTCAGTATTCCAACTAGGGCTGCAACTAACGATTATTTTCATTGTCAACTGATCTGTGCATTATTTCTTCAATTAGTTGACTAATCGTTGCAGCCCTAATTCCAACACACATATTCCTATGAATACAGTTTGTGTCAGAGTTTGAAATGTCTGTTATTTGTTTGAAAAATATATTAATAAAGAAAAAATAAAGAAGAAAAAAATATATATAATTCCATTTAATTTGACAGAATGTAACAAAATAGCAAATATTCAAACAATTGATCCAACAAGTTAGCAAACAAATAAAAAAACATTTGTTCTCACCTCTACATTGAACAGTGTGGATCCGTATCCCTGCCACTCCTTCACCACAGTCATGTATTTGACCATGGCCTGTTCCTGGTTCATCCCCTGCAGCTTCCTCCACTTGTCCATCACGCTGGTTTTCACCGCCGCCGCCTCTTCCCTCATCCACACCTCCAGGCTGTTCTCCTCCTCCAGTTTCTGCCGACTCAGCGAGCCGCTCCTGAAGCTCCGCCTCAGCGTCCCCTCCAGGAAGCTCGAGCGTTTCCTCTCTGATGTCCCAGAACGGTCTGCCACTGAGCCGGTGCCTGGAGCGAATGTCTTGGCCGAGTTCTGCACCCGGGCCCGCAACCGTGCCATGGGGAACACCTGGGACATTTCAGGGATGTTGGCCTGGGGGTTGTGATCGGCCAGGAGGTACTGAAGTCTGAGGGCAGCCAGGAACTGAAGAGTCTCCTCAGGGCCTGGATACTGACCACGAATGACTGCTTCATGAGCCTGTAGAGAGATGACACACAGAAAACGTAGGATAAATACAGCATCCAGAACAACTGCCTCCGTGAGTCAGCTTCAGTTTTGTTAGTTTTTAATTGCGGGTGCAGATTATCTGTTAAACTCTGATGGATCCTCCGTCAGCCTGATGGCTCTCTACAAGGGAAAAATGACTGTTTGGCTGTGTCTTACCTGTTCAAACATGAAGGCAAACTCCACGCTGTCTTTGGGAACATTGTCTGTGTCCAAGAAGCAGTAGAGCTTGAAGTAAAACTTCCAGCCGGTGTTGTGTTCTTCTGGGCTGGCTGAAAGCCTGGAGACCAGAGAGAAAGAGTTCATAAAGACCAGAAGCAGAAAGCACTCGTCTGCTTCAGACACAAAAACATGCTCCAACAAACATACACAGATGCCATGACGCTTACTTTTCAAACTTGGCGAGCACGTCGGCCACCACAGTGCGGCTCTCGATGGCTTTCTCTGTGGTGTCGTTGTGTTCAAACAGAGCAAACATGTTCCTGCTGTCCTCCATAGCCAGGCCTCGGATCAGCTTCTCCACCACCTGACACACACACAATACACACCAACACTATTTTTAGAAGCGCGACCTAATCATCCACAGTTGTATTCTTTCAAATGTACAGATCAGATGAAATCAAACAATTTAAATTCAAATGATATTACTACCATTCAAAGAAAGGTGGAAGGTAAAAAGGCTGGTCAGCCAAAATTGAAGTATGAACTGTTCTTTTAGAATAAGCTGAGTAATGTTTGAAGATGTTTAATGCCGGTCACCCACCTCTCCAGCTGTTGTGTGTGAGTTGATGGTGATCTTGCAGGAGCCTCCTCCATGGCAGTGAACTGTGGTGCTCATGTCCTGCCGGGCCACAATGGAGCGGATCTCCTCCTGCGACGGGACGTTCTCCCTGGCTCGAGTCTTCCTCAGGGAGTCAAGGGCGAAGGCGGCGTAACGATCCATCTCCGAACCAGGGAAGAGCTCTCGAGTCCTGTGGAGAGAACGATTTGGATTGGCCAGTGTAAGAGAGATTACACCAAAGTAAGAACTTCATTCATTAGCAAACATGCTAATACCTCTTCAGGTGGAACTTGAGGTATCTGAGGATGCTCCTGGTTGGGATGAAGGTGCAGCACATGCAGGCCAAGATCTTCCAACTGCAGAGGTTCCCAGGGCTGCCCGGCTGCGGCGGCCGTGTCGTCTGCTTGATCAGCTGGCAGTAGAGCTCGTCCCGCAGCGGTTTGAGCTCCTGGCCCGTCTGCAGGATGCCCTGGATGATGGGCACCGGGTCGCCCACGCCCTCCAGGTGCTGCAGAGAGCTGAACACTTTGAGCGCTTCATCCTGCAGCGTTGTGTAGCTTCTGTTTCTTGGAGCTGAGCGGAGCAAAGGGAGGAGGTTAGTGATGTGTTTCATGGTCTGTGACCATGTAGCTCCTTACAGTGCATTACTATGTTCACAGCTTATGTAACAATGTGACTTGACTTATAGCAAAGGGCGTAGCGTAACATAAATGGTCATTTTGAGGGTGAAGTCGTCCTTTAATTTTGCCTTGCTAATGGCAAACACTATTTACCTTGTGAGACAAAAGCCTCACTCTTTATTTCTATGGTAAGTTATGAATTAAATTCAATATTGTAATTCCATTGTATTTTATCTTTAAAAATTCAATTTGTGCCACTTGATAATGGCAATAGCTACGACACAGATATTGACAGTTTCTCAAGCTAACTGAAACAAATGCTGAAGAATGAAAGCTTTCGGTTCATATTCACATGTTCTGGTTGTGCCCTCAGTAAACTGCCTTTAGAGGGCAGTAGTTAAAGCACTTGTGGCTCAAATGTTACAAACAGCCATTTAATGCATCAAAGTAAGTCAGGTTAAACCTTAACTTTCTCTCATATAATTAAATTACAGATCAAAAAGCATAAAAGGGAGATTTTTAAAGAGGTGAAGCCTGATAGCTTAAAACAACGAGGGTATTGGATTACTCAACCTAAAAAAACAGTAAAGTGTGAATATTCTTTATGCTACATAACATTCTTAGTTTGAAATAAAAAAGAAAAATGGGATTTATATTTACCAATATTTCAGTCTTATCTATGACTGTCCCTGTTTTTTGTTTCTGCTGTGTATCTGTGTGACTCACTGGTGAGGTGGATGTCTCCGTAGGGCAGTGGCAGCAGTGGCGAGTGCAGCGGATGGTGGCTGTAGCGAAGGATGGGGTTCCTCTTGTAGATCTGTTCCACCACCTCTGAGTTCAGACAGTTCTCCTGCAGAGAGCAGAGGGGTCTGACTTTAATACGACGCTCTGCTGATGATCTGAGGGTTGGGACCAGTTGCTCTAAACACTAAGTTTTCTCCTTAAGTAAGACACTTAAGGCTTAATTTTTCCTTAGCTGAGGGAGTGACACAGTTGCACAGAATCCCTTAAAACATTTCCTTAGTTACAGAAAAAATATTAACTCATTTACTGTGTGGAAAGAGATTTTACAGTGGTAAAAGTTTCCATGGAGACTGTTTGTTTGGACAAACTGCAATGAAAATGAATTCAGTTAAATCTATAGTTAAATCAAAAGTGTATCCACTGGGTTCTCCTGGCTGCAGAACACTCTTCTCAAGATGTAATAGTTTTTTCATCACCATAAACTTGGTCATGTTGCAGTTGCGATAGAGGTACCTTAAGTTGTTTTTTTTGTTGTTTTTTTTGTTTTGTTTTTACCTTGCTTTGGTTGCTAAGGTCTTTTGAGCAACAGTCTAGAGATTCCTTCAGTATAAGACCAAGACAAGGGGAAAAACCATTAATACTTAAGGGAAAATTTGAAGGAAACCTTGAGGAGACTTAAAGGTATTTTGTGCAACTGATTTTATTTTGAAGAAACCTTAACTAGGCCTTTAAGGAAAATCTTAACACAAGGTATTTTGTGTAACCGGCCCCTGAATTTTGGATTTATAATTGTTATAGTAAAACCGACTTTACAATGATCCTTCTCTGCATTAATTCATCTGTACCATCCTCCCTTAGCTGCTGGTGGGAACTACGATGACATGGAGCTTCTACACAGGTCTCCTACCTTGATGTCCTGGATGAGCTGCTGGGTCGGCGTGTCGATCGGAGCTTTGGTGTCGATGACATTCTGGATGGAGTTGGCCCAACGTGTGGCCTCATTCAGCAGCTTACAGTAGAGACGGTACGAGTGTTTACGGCCGTACACGATCACGTTCCAGTAGCCTGTCGGGAGGATGACACCAAGCAGAGCCGGAAGAAATGAGTCACGTTAAACAACATGGCAAAGGTACGATCGTTTCTGGCTGTGAGATGGGATTTGGTATTTTGGCTCAGTTCAGTCTTAAATTACAAATTGCTATTTCTTTTTCTTACCGGTTTCTTTGTAGACCTTTTCGTCTGGCTGAACCACTGAGCAGAGGCTGTTCAGCACCAGCGTTCCCAGCTTCAGGGCGTTACGCTCTGAGCTCTTATAGTAGTCTAGGGAATTGTGGGTAAGCAGGAACCAGCGCTTCTTCAGCTTCAGTGAGGTTTTGGTACTGTTCTTCATCTCTTTGTGCAACCAGCCTGGAGGAAATCAAGAAGAAAAATCAGATACTTGTGTTGCTAGGATTCTATCTTTTCACTTTTAGAAGTCATTACAAAAGACGCACAGTCAGCCTGACGCTGCAGCAGAAATCCCAGACTGTGAAAGCACTTCATTTTAATTCAACCTGCAGAATGTTTCCCAGAGGCTGAATGTGCAGGTTATTCCACTAAAATGCTAACATTTTGTCCAATAAGCTTAATTTTAGGTCAATTTTGTGTTTTTCTTCGTAGGTTTTTGATGCCTTTTAAATTTAGAAAAATGGAAAAAATTTTAATGGAGTTTGGTGTGAGCTGTCACATATGCAAACCTAGAGATATACACATTTTTAAAGTTCAGACAACTGCAAACTCTTTTATTTTATCTGCATCACTTTGATGCACTTAACTTAGTATACTTAACTGATGTATTCTTAACTTGTATTTTAGGAGTTACTTAGTGGACCAACAAATGTATACGACTACATAAGCAATTATTTTTTTACTCCTTCAAGTTTAAAAAAAAAAAAAGAAGTAAAACTTAACAAGTAAAACAAAAGTTTATAAAGTAAAGCTGTCACAATAAGTCACCAGCTTCCACATCAAACTTACAAACTTACTGTAAAATTAAAAAGGACATTAAGTGATTGCGTGGTCACCTCGGATGATGAACTCCTGCCCGTCGACACGGGTGTCTCCCTTGGAGCGCTGCAGTAGAGTGATCCAGTGGTGCATCTCCTCGGGTGTGTCGGCGTTGCAGTGCAGCACGCGGTTCGCCGTGATCATGACGAAGGAGTTGGGCCTGTGGCGGTTCAGAAATGCAGTTAGAATAATCATGAGAAGGGAGAAGATCCATAATCACAGTCTCAGTCGCCTGGTTGACTTCAGTGGAATAAAACACAACTCTGATTTTCAAACTAGGGTAAAGAAGATATTCTGAGCAGTGTGAAGTAACAAAGCAATTGGTTTTGTGTAAGAAGATTGTTTAGACACATAATTTTTAAACCTGAGTGAAGAGCAGCACCCCCTAGTGGCTCAATGAAAAATAAAACAAAAATGTATCATGGCATAGAGTTTGCTGCTTTTACATTTTAGAGAGACCTTTCAATTTGAGCAGAGCTTTGTGATGTTGTAGACCATTTTTGCCATAAATGTAAATTGAGTCACTCAGCAGCAAGAATAGCAGGACACCATAGAAGAAAACACACCTGAGCTGTTGTAAAGCTGAGGGTTATTAAACCTAATGCCACCGTTTAAAGCAGCGTCAGAGTGCTTCTATCTAACACACACTTTCTGTCTCTTCACTTTGCTATAGTGTGTGAAACAGTGTGTGAAGCGGTGCAGATGTGCACAGAGAAAATCCAGAGACGTGACGTGTGATGCAGGTCCTCACCTCTCCGGATTATCTGACGCACAAACCGAATCGATCATCCCCACATCCAGCGTGCCCTGAAGAGACAGAGGGAGAGAGGACGGTTCAGTGACAGTGTTCAGGGGTTGGATAATGAGTTTGACCTTCCTCTGCCCCGTGGAAACCAATTATCTCTCTTGCACACGAGGATAAAAGCAGGCAGCAACTCACAAGTACAACACAAAAAATAGGATGTGGTATTTGTGTCCTGTCAGTTCAACACACACGACTTCAACAGAATACAAAAGAACTAAAAGTGTGTGGCTCGATGAATATAAAATACATCTAGAAGTGTGTTCAGATTGACTGCTAAGTGAATTCTAAAGGTGGCATAGTTGTAAAAAGCTGAGAGGAACAGCCCTCCAAGTTTATCAAATTTTATTTTGCCACACAGACGTTTTGGGTCTGGCCCTTCTTCAGTGTGCTCTGACTAGTAGTATTGTTTGCCAGAGCACACTGAAGAAGGGCCAGACCCGAAACGTCTGTGTGGCAAAATAAAATTTGAATTTTACACTTCATTTGGAATTCAGCACCCAGTTTTTTGTTTCTGTGAGTTCAGCGCATTGTCTCCTAGTTTTGTTACAGTTGTAAAAAGCCAATGATAAAAAAAAAAGAACAGATGCAGATTTGACAACAGACACAAGTTGAGATGCATTAAAGGGAAACTTGCCTGCAAAATGACCACTTGTATATCAATTACTTGACCGCTGCTGCTTTGAATTAGTAAGGAAAGCTGTTTTTCTCACGTGTCTCCATGGTGAACGAAGAATCCAAAATTGGGTCATTGGGGTCCACGTTTAACAACAGCCTGTACTGACTTGGATCATACTGACTGCACGAGTTGTGGGAGTTTGTAAAGGAATGTTTGAATGATGTAGTTTTGCTTTTGTTAAATGTGGTCTCCGTTTATTTTAAGTCATGAAGAATTTTTTGGATTCTTCGTTCACTGGTCATTTTGCAGATTAAGTGTTCTTTTAAGTTCCGCTTTTAACTAAAACTTTGCTTTTATTCTGAAGCTATTTAAAATGAAATAATCTAGTGTGAAGATTACAAACACAGACCAAGTTTGGGAGATTTTTCTACACCACAGTGGTCAATGTTACAGTGTTGATCAGGACTGCTCATTCGGTTTTCAGGGTTTTGGTATTCACATGATGATGTCCTGTGACTTATTGTGTATTTACGTCTCTGGTTTAAATGACAGAAAATCTACAAATAATTGACATTCACATGATATCACAACATACATCAATATTTAAATTAGCTTCACAATGGGAGATTTTATCCGTATGCTGACTCTGAAAAGAACACAAAAATATTTAGGGCGTTTGAAGAGTTTGAACACACTTTCTTTTGTCAGGTTTGGTGTTGGATACTGTATCTTACTATGTTTTGATCTATACTGTTTTTGTGATTCATATAAAGTGAGCAACTCTTAAAAAATGGAACAACTGGTACCATGTTTTGAGGCTTGAAACACACAACAAAAGATAAACTGACTGTGTGAAGGTGCTGAATCCAGCAGAAACAGTATGAAGTCAGTTATTAGTTGTGGAGTTTATGGTGTTGGGGAAATTATTTTGATCCCATTCTGCTGTTGTTAAGACATAAAGTGACAGCATACAGCATCATAACTCTTTCTACAATTTCCCACAATGCTTTGCCTTCCCCACAGTACTCACCACAGCATTCTGGGGGTTGGCCTGCTCATCGTGCATCTCTCTGATCTCCTGTTCTGTCGAGCCATGGACCTGACTCAGCACGCTGAACCACTGGCTGTAACCATGGAGATGACATCATCATCATCATCATCATCATCATCATCATTACAAATTACAAAGTTTATTTTGGAATCATTTTAGTCAAGTTCTCTCATGAAAGGATATAATTGTGTCTAGATGTCTTTGGGTTCGTGCTCATGGACTGTCATGCAACATCATTTTGTGTTTTAGGCCTGACTAATTCTTGTCATCTTCAACAGGTGTGTATGTTTCAACAGTTTTCTTATCACACATGTACGACGTAGAAATCAACACAAAGAGGAAACTTTCTATGTTTTTCAGATGTTGAAGGATTTTGATTGCATTAAATAAACTTTTGTCCAGTGAAATATTATTATAGAAATATAACATATTACCTTTTTGGAAAATGTATTAATGCTTCCCTATTACTGTCTATGTGTGTCAATATACCGTACAGGAAACAACAGGAATAATAAAAGCATATATGTGTGTGTTTTTGTGTGTACAAATTAAGCAGGAATGAAGGTCATTCTGTGTTGAGACTGATTCTATCTGAGACATATGGAGCTGATGTTGGCTCACACTGAGAGAGAGGCTGGCACTGTAAACCTGCTGCCAAAAAACACACACATTTCATCATCCTGTCACTGCAGATATATGAAGGAAATGGAATGTCCCTCTGAGAGGAAATCAATGTGTTGCCAAGAGCAACAGCAAACCCACCCCACAGCGACAATTCCTCCTCCTCATTATTCTGTCTGTGACTGATAGGGTATGTAAATGACAGTGGGTTTAAGGCTGATATGGAAATAAAAGGATTTGAACACAATTTACCTGGCATCCTCGGCAGACTCCGCAATCAGGTGGTAGGTCCGCTCTGGCATAACAATGTCGATTCCATTCTCCTTACCAGTGTTGTCAATGATTTCTCTGTAGATTACATGACCAAAAAAAGTCATAAAACGCCATAGTATACTATGTCAAAAAAAGTAATAAAAACACGATACAATAGTATGTCCAAAAAAGTCATAAAAATGCTATATTACCTCAAAAAAAGCCAGAAAAACATTATAGTATGTCCAAAAAAGTCATAAAAATGCTATGGTACCTCAAGTAAGTCACAAAAATGGCATAAAAACGTCATTGTAAAGCATGTCAAAAAAGTCATAAAAATGCTATATTACCTCAAAAAAAGTCAGAAAAACATTATAGTATGTCAAAAAAAAGTCATAAAAATGCTATGGTACCTCAAGTAAGTCACAAAAATGGCATGAAAACGTCATTGTAAAGCATGTCAAAAAAGTCATAAAAATGTCATAGTATACTATGTCAAAAAAGTCGACAAAACATCATATAGTATGTCAAAAAAAGTCATAAAAACGTCACAGTATGTCAAAAAAAAGTCATAAAAATGCTATGGTACCTCAAGTAAGTCATAAAAATGGCATAAAAACGTCATTGTAAAGTATGTTAAAAAAGTCATAAAAACGTCATTGTAAAGTATGTCAAAAATGTCCAAAAAACATCATCATATAGTATGTCAAAAAAGTCATAAGAATGCTATGGTACCTCAAGTAAGTCATAAAAATGGCATAAGAACGTCATTGTAAAGTATGTCAAAAAAGTCATAAAAACGTCATAGTATACTATGTCAAAAAAGTTGAAAAAACATCATCATATAGTATGTCAAAAAAAGCCAAAAAACATTATAGTATGTCTAAAAAAGTCATAAAAATGCTATGGTACCTCAAGTAAGTAATAAAAATGGCATAAAAACGTCATTGTAAAGTATGTCAAAAAAGTCATAAAAATGTCATAGTATACTATGTCAGAAAAGTCGAAAAAACATCATCATATAGTATGTCAAAAAAAGTCATAAAAACGTCATAGTATACTATGTCAAAAAAATCCAAAAAACATCATCATATAGTATGTCAAAAAAAGTCATAAAAACATTATAGTATGTCAAAAAAAGTCATAAAAATGCTATGGTACCTCAAGTAAGTCATAAAAATGGCATAAAAACGTCATTGTAAAGTATGTCAAAAAAGTCATAAAAACGTCATAGTATACTATGTCAAAAAAGTCGAAAAAACATCATCATATAGTATGTCAAAAAAAGTCATAAAAACATTATAGTATGTCTAAAAAAGTCATAAAAATGCTATGGTACCTCAAGTAAGTCATAAAAATGGCATAAAAACGTCATTGTAAAGTATGTCAAAAAAGTCATAAAAACGTCATAGTATACTATGTCAAAAAAGTCGAAAAAACATCATCATATAGTATGTCAAAAAAAGTCATAAAAACATTATAGTATGTCTAAAAAAGTCATAAAAATGCTATGGTACCTCAAGTAAGTCATAAAAATGGCATAAAAACGTCATTGTAAAGTATGTCAAAAAAGTCATAAAAACGTCATAGTATACTATGTCAAAAAAGTCGAAAAAACATCATCATATAGTATGTCAAAAAAAGTCATAAAAACATTATAGTATGTCTAAAAAAGTCATAAAAATGCTATGGTACCTCAAGTAAGTCATAAAAATGGCATAAAAACGTCATTGTAAAGTATGTCAAAAAAGTCATAAAAACGTCATAGTATACTATGTCAAAAAAGTCGAAAAAACATCATCATATAGTATGTCAAAAAAAGTCATAAAAACATTATAGTATGTCTAAAAAAGTCATAAAAATGCTATGGTACCTCAAGTAAGTCATAAAAATGGCATAAAAACGTCATTGTAAAGTATGTCAAAAAAGTCATAAAAACGTCATAGTATACTATGTCAAAAAAGTCGAAAAAACATCATCATATAGTATGTCAAAAAAAGTCATAAAAACATTATAGTATGTCTAAAAAAGTCATAAAAATGCTATGGTACCTCAAGTAAGTCATAAAAATGGCATAAAAACGTCATTGTAAAGTATGTCAAAAAAGTCATAAAAACGTCATAGTATACTATGTCAAAAAAGTCGAAAAAACATCATCATATAGTATGTCAAAAAAAGTCATAAAAACATTATAGTATGTCTAAAAAAGTCATAAAAATGCTATGGTACCTCAAGTAAGTCATAAAAATGGCATAAAAACGTCATTGTAAAGTATGTCAAAAAAGTCATAAAAACGTCATAGTATACTATGTCAAAAAAGTCGAAAAAACATCATCATATAGTATGTCAAAAAAAGTCATAAAAACATTATAGTATGTCTAAAAAAGTCATAAAAATGCTATGGTACCTCAAGTAAGTCATAAAAATGGCATAAAAACGTCATTGTAAAGTATGTCAAAAAAGTCATAAAAACGTCATAGTATACTATGTCAAAAAAGTCGAAAAAACATCATCATATAGTATGTCAAAAAAAGTCATAAAAACATTATAGTATGTCTAAAAAAGTCATAAAAATGCTATGGTACCTCAAGTAAGTCATAAAAATGGCATAAAAACGTCATTGTAAAGTATGTCAAAAAAGTCATAAAAACGTCATAGTATACTATGTCAAAAAAGTCGAAAAAACATCATCATATAGTATGTCAAAAAAAGTCATAAAAACATTATAGTATGTCTAAAAAAGTCATAAAAATGCTATGGTACCTCAAGTAAGTCATAAAAATGGCATAAAAACGTCATTGTAAAGTATGTCAAAAAAGTCATAAAAACGTCATAGTATACTATGTCAAAAAAGTCGAAAAAACATCATCATATAGTATGTCAAAAAAAGTCATAAAAACATTATAGTATGTCTAAAAAAGTCATAAAAATGCTATGGTACCTCAAGTAAGTCATAAAAATGGCATAAAAACGTCATTGTAAAGTATGTCAAAAAAGTCATAAAAACGTCATAGTATACTATGTCAAAAAAGTCGAAAAAACATCATCATATAGTATGTCAAAAAAAGTCATAAAAACATTATAGTATGTCTAAAAAAGTCATAAAAATGCTATGGTACCTCAAGTAAGTCATAAAAATGGCATAAAAACGTCATTGTAAAGTATGTCAAAAAAGTCATAAAAACGTCATAGTATACTATGTCAAAAAAGTCGAAAAAACATCATCATATAGTATGTCAAAAAAAGTCATAAAAACATTATAGTATGTCTAAAAAAGTCATAAAAATGCTATGGTACCTCAAGTAAGTCATAAAAATGGCATAAAAACGTCATTGTAAAGTATGTCAAAAAAGTCATAAAAACGTCATAGTATACTATGTCAAAAAAGTCGAAAAAACATCATCATATAGTATGTCAAAAAAAGTCATAAAAACATTATAGTATGTCTAAAAAAGTCATAAAAATGCTATGGTACCTCAAGTAAGTCATAAAAATGGCATAAAAACGTCATTGTAAAGTATGTCAAAAAAGTCATAAAAACGTCATAGTATACTATGTCAAAAAAGTCGAAAAAACATCATCATATAGTATGTCAAAAAAAGTCATAAAAACATTATAGTATGTCTAAAAAAGTCATAAAAATGCTATGGTACCTCAAGTAAGTCATAAAAATGGCATAAAAACGTCATTGTAAAGTATGTCAAAAAAGTCATAAAAACGTCATAGTATACTATGTCAAAAAAGTCGAAAAAACATCATCATATAGTATGTCAAAAAAAGTCATAAAAACATTATAGTATGTCTAAAAAAGTCATAAAAATGCTATGGTACCTCAAGTAAGTCATAAAAATGGCATAAAAACGTCATTGTAAAGTATGTCAAAAAAGTCATAAAAACGTCATAGTATACTATGTCAAAAAAGTCGAAAAAACATCATCATATAGTATGTCAAAAAAAGTCATAAAAACATTATAGTATGTCTAAAAAAGTCATAAAAATGCTATGGTACCTCAAGTAAGTCATAAAAATGGCATAAAAACGTCATTGTAAAGTATGTCAAAAAAGTCATAAAAACGTCATAGTATACTATGTCAAAAAAGTCGAAAAAACATCATCATATAGTATGTCAAAAAAAGTCATAAAAACATTATAGTATGTCTAAAAAAGTCATAAAAATGCTATGGTACCTCAAGTAAGTCATAAAAATGGCATAAAAACGTCATTGTAAAGTATGTCAAAAAAGTCATAAAAACGTCATAGTATACTATGTCAAAAAAGTCGAAAAAACATCATCATATAGTATGTCAAAAAAAGTCATAAAAACGTCACAGTATGCTATGTCAAAAAAGTTGAAAAAACATCATAGTATAGTATGTCAAAAAAAAGCCATAAAAACATTATAGTATGTCTAAAAAAGTCAAAAGAATGCTATGGTACCTCAAGTAAGTCATAAAAATGGCATAAAAACATCATCATATAGTATGTCAAAAAAGTCATAAAAACGTCATAGTATACTATGTCAAAAATGTTGAAAAAACATCATCATATAGTATGTCAAAAAAAGCCATAAAAATGCTATGGTACCTCAAGTAAGTCATAAAAATGGCATAAAAACGTCACTGTAAAGTATGTCAAAAAAGTCATAAAAACGTCATAGTATACTATGTCAAAAAAGTCGAAAAAACATCATCATATAGTATGTCAAAAAAAGTCATAAAAATGCTATGGTACCTCAAGTAAGTCATAAAAATGGCATAAAAACATCATTGTAAAGTATGTCAAAAAAGTCATAAAAACATCAGTATACTATGTCAAAAAAGTCGAAAAAACATCATCGTATAGTATGTCAAAAAAAGTCGTAAAAACATTATAGTATGTCAAAAAAAGTCATAAAAACATTATAGCATGTCAAATAAAGTCATAAGAATGCTGTGGTACCTCAAGTAAGTCATAAAAATGGTATGAAAACGTCATTGTAAAGTATGTAAAAAAAAAGTCATGAAAACATCATAGTGTACTATGTCAAAAAAAAGTCATAAAAACGTCATAGTGTACTATGTCAAAAAAAAGTCATAAAAACGCTATGGTATGACAAAAAGACAAAAAAAGTCATAGTGCAGCTTGTCAAAAAAAGGCAAAAAAGTCATAGTCTGTCAAAAAAAGTAATAAAAATGCATAGTACCTCACAAGTCAGTAAAAGTAATAAATACGTCATAGTATATATACATGTAGTATATGTCAGAAAACCTGAAAAATGTCATAATATCATATGTCACAAAAAATGTCATAGTTTAGTATGCAAAGAAAATCCTAAAAAAAAGACATAGTACGAGATGCTTAAAAAATGTCATAGTTTAGTATGTTTTAAAAATGTCAGAGTTTAGTATGTCATGAAACCCCCCACACCCCCATGATGCTTACTTGGCATCATGCATATCCAGCACGCCCTTCATCTTGTCTTCGCCGTCGTTCTCAAAGTACATGAGCTTGCTCTGCCGCAGCACAAACCAGCGACGCTTCCAGTTTCGGCGTGAAAGTGTAGATGAGCCCCCGCCCTTCTTGTGCAGCCAGCCCTGCTTCAGAGCTTCCTGCTTGGCCCGAAACCACAGGAAGGTCTCGTCCTTCAGAACGCACCAGCGCCGCTTCCACGTGTTCATCAGGCCGCCTGGAGAGGAAAATATGACATTTTTACATGTGTGTTCACACCCTTCTGCTTCCTATCTGTAACTGCAGGGGGACAGAGGGACGTTATGTATATGACATGACATTTGATGTATTAAACCACCTGGAGGGCAGAATTTGATATGAGGCTGGACTATAATTTCTTAATACTAATTACGTCCATGTCTGAAATGTCTGAAAACATGGACGCTTTACACACATCTTCTCCCCAACAACAAGCTG
>NC_065526.1:4748010-4757388 GCF_006386435.1 Epinephelus moara | reverse complement strand
CCAAACAATGTCAACTTGTCATTACAAAAATCGAATGACACTTAATGACAGCAGTCATAAACCTATGTACACTCTTATGTACATACCATCAAGTAAAGTGTTACCAAATAGGGTAATACATTTTAAGTCCTGTGTGAGATTTATCCCAGCTTCATATGGGTAGAGGAAAAGTCCACTAGCTGCTAGGCTAATTTATACAATGGGATGTGTCAGAGGGGTCCAAACCTTTTTGAATGAGCGCTCAATTAGATAATGTGAAAATACCTGGGGGCAGCTGCTTCTGGCATCATATGGGTTATTAAAAATATCCCATACAAAAAAGACAAAGCAGCTGTTTCATCTTTCAGTGAAAAAGTAGTTTCCACTGCATCTGAAAGCGGCGGCCCTCGCTCTTCACTTTATGCTTCTTAGCTGTGGCCATGTGTGCTACCTAGCAGGAAATATCTGCAGTCAGGTACCTGTTCAGTTTACTGCGCTTATGAAAACACATTAGTTCTGCCTGCATAGTTCCTACTTGATGCATGTCGACAAACTGTATGATAGTCCTGCATCATGAGGTGAACAGAAAAAATTCAAAGTGACCTTGTTTGATGAACCAATATTGTGTGGCGGGACACTTAGTTTATTTTGAACAGCGAGCCATGGGCTGTTTAGAATCAGTCTGAGGGCCATTATTAGCCCCCGGGCCAGACTTTGGACATGCCTGGGATATGTCATAAGCTTATGCTGATAATGTTAGCCTGTTGTATTTGTGGGGAAAACATGTCTAGCAACAAACAATTGTTTTTTCTGTGAACCTTGAGAGTTATAATGCAGCAGAATTCTGTACTTTTGTTTAATGTTTTGGCCACTAAACCATGTTTTATGTGCTTGTTGAGAAACTCAACACAGTGGCATGGAGACCCCGTCGCCAACTAGAGTTTTGGCAGGGTAATTGCAGAGCAACGCAGATACACCAATGCACAAGTACAACATAAAAATGCTCACATTGGCACTAATAGGTACAGTGAAGGCTCTGTGTGAAGCCTATGTACAACTATAAATCTGCCTTATCTGACTGCAATTCACTATGTTGGTCTCACGTCTGAATGAGCACCTGAGTTACTTTGAGGTGAGAGTCAAGAGAGGCTGAAACAAAAAGTCTGACATTAATAATCTAACAGCTTCTCCTATATTTTTAATTTTCATTTATGCATGACAGGCCTCGCTAAGCAGGGCACGTAATTGATAACAGACCTGTAAAACAGGAGAAATAATAAAGCAGAGGAAACTTGCTGCAGTTCATTTAGTTGGAATTTATTAAACACATTGTCAAATGCTTTATGTCTTATAATTAAACACATTTGTCCATAAACAAATAGGGAAGTAAATCCACATGCACGCAGAATACACACAAAACTAACCAGGTGCACGGGAGCTGTAAATATGAAAAACTGGAGCTAGCTCTACATTAATCAGGGAACGGGAGTCCACCATTACCCACACTCAGAGCGAGGACGTCTCCAATATGCAGGCCTGGAGTAGCCCACAAAAAAAAAAAAACTGCACCTACTCAGGGCAACAAAAGTTTGTCCTGGGTGCATCAGTACAATATACAAACTAGAAAGGACAGCAGAGGAGATACCTGCACACTCTGAGCACCATTTTTTTTGGTGCAAAGACTTCGCTTTACTGCCATGTTATGCCGTTATGTTATCATTTAGAAAGTGCGTCCCAATGCCTTTGTTATGTGTCACACCAGAGGCAGATGCTGTTGACGTACACGTCAGTCCCATCACGCCTGTTTGGCTTCCTGAATGCTGGCATGCAATATAAAATGACACACTGGAGAGGCACGAAGGTGGCGTTGTTTGATTCTGTATAAAAAAGCAAATCTCTGGTTAAAGATGGCTCATGTCCTGATCAAGGGGTTATCTCTGGGTCTGAAAAATGAAGTCAGTGCTCACGGGTTTTAAACCTGCATTCTTTCTCATGACCAGCAGGGGGCGACGCCACTGGTCCAGTTGTATAGAAGTCTTTGACAAAGTGACCCTACTTCTCACTTTATATATTACCTCTGTAAACATTTTTCAAGTCTGGCGTGGCTACCTTGTGATTAACTTTAGCTCCTCCACAGCTCCACTCTCTCGTCCAAACATGGTCACTTCTGGCCTAAAAAAGATGATGATGGCCAAAATGCTAAAATCAATGCTTCAAAATGGGAGTCCACAAACCAATGGGTGACATCACGGTTGCTACGTCTGTTATTTTTATACAGTCTGTGGTCTGGAGATCAAAAAGCTATCACTTCAACAGTTGTGTAAAGCCATCAGTGTTACTTATTCCATGTCTGAAGACGGCTTTGAGGAAGAGGATGATTGTTGTTTCTTAAAGGAGAAGTCCGGTATTTTGCACTTTGAGCCTCATTTCTGGGTTGTTTATGATGAAATAAAGTGGCTATGACCAAAATAGTGACAATTGCTCATTTTTGGAGAATTTGTCTTTCCCCTGCCTGGCTTAACACTGCTGCCTATGGCCATGTGTGAACCTGTCCTAAAACCACCCTAAACGTTTGTTTTCAAAGCCATGAAACTCACCAAGTGGTCAGTGGTGTTTGTTGATGTTCTGACATAAAAATCGTAGCAAACTGTGGTGTCAGTGATGATTAATTTGACATTTTGTCTTCCCCATTGGTTTTCTATAGAAGCCTCATTGTCCGTTGGTAGTAATCCACCACCGGAAACGGAAAGGGGGTTGTTTACAACAAGGTTGTAGTCATTGTAGCGTTTTAGCTCAGAGAAAAGTGCCGGCTCGACAGTGCTGTGTGCGCTCCTGGAGGAAGAACGAGAACGAACGAAAAAGTTTTGTAATAAGTTTAAACAACTGCACAATGGATTACTCGCTTGTAAACAACCTTCGCAGTACGATGCCTTTGAACACAACGCCAACCTTTTTCTTCTGCTTCTTCTCTGTGTCCCATTACATTGCAATGGTTTCCTGCTGGTTGGCGACACCCACGTAAAGGAGCATTGTCGCCATCAAGTGGGCTGGAGTGTATAACGCTTCAGGGTCAAACGTACGATCAAGGGTTTGCTGAAAAATAGTTCCACAATCGAGATGAATAACAAAAACACAGATGGAAACCACAGTTTTTCATCACAAAGAACCCAGAAATGGGGCTCAAAGTGCAAAATACCGCACTTATCCTTTAATGTGCCTTTTGGACTCTAGTTATTGAGTTACTTTCTAAAATGACTCTTAAGCTCTTCCTCAAAATCCATACTAATCTTTAACTTTTAGCCAAGGCATCTGCTGATGTTGCATCACTCAGACAGTTAAGGACTGTTGTTTTTCTTGTCTGTCTCCCTCCCAGAATGACCATCCTGCCACCGACAGACAAGCTGAAGATCCTGCTGAACAAAGTCAAGGAGTTCCACCAGAAGTTCACACAGCAATATTCATAAGTTGCCAAACTTGTGCCTCTATTTCACAAACGGGGAGGAACCCACCGACCACAACCAAACAAACTCAGCCAATCAGAATTTATCTGTCGCTAATAAGTGCCTTTCCTACGGTCGCTCAGGTGGTCTCTGTGATGACGCACTTCAGCCTCCACAGCTATCTCATTTGGACTTTCAGACAGTGTCCTAGGCACTGTTTTCTGTTAGAAAGCAAAACTGGAAATGAAGGAATTGTTAAGTTTGGTATGAAAAAATATGGTTTCAGCTCAGAGGGATATTATATATATATATATATATATATATATATATATATACACACACACACACACACACACACACACACACACACACACACTGTAGGTCTGTGTATTTGTGAATATGAGCGATAGGCTGTTGAACACCAAGCTGAAATAAAGCAAGGTACAACTGAAGGAAAAGGTGATGTTGCTTAAAACTTTTAGTGCGCGTACAACTGGATAAATATTCCATTCCTGCAGGCGGTACCTGACAGGGAGAATACGCAGAGAAGTCTCCATTTGCATGATGATTCAGAGATGATTTTGTAGAATCAGAACAAATGTAATAGTCGATATTTTGTCTTGTTATTTTTCGACAGAGCTGTTAGATATGTTTAGAGTTTATATACAGACAAAGAGGTCTTTTTCCTTCTGTCAACACTCGTGGAAAACTTAAGGCAGTGGTTGTGGTTCCTCTCAATGCCTCACGGTCTCATTGATGTCACAACATGTTACAAATGCATGATTTAACATTAAGGGAGAACTTAAGCACTAAGAGTTTAGTCTGATATTTGATAAGACAACTGATATTTCCCCCTTTTTAACCTCAGTTTTCATTCTGAAATGCAACATGAACATTTGGTGATTTGTCAGTTCCATCTCTGTGTGAGGCCAAAGAAGTATATTTCACTTACAAAATGGAGGGTAAAAATAAAGTGAGAATATGTAATGTTTGACGGGAGAAAAAAATCCTCTGACAAATGAAAAGTTTAATTCATGAGTAATAAAATGCACCTTTGCTCAACTTATTACACTCGGACTGCTGCTGCAGCCTTATTTGGTCAAGAATCACGAGAGCCTATGTGTACTTTACCTTCTATTGATATAGCTGATGAGGTAAGTGGACTAGAAATATCACATGTTGACAAGTCATGTTTAAGGTTTATCCTGTTTGTTTGAGGAGTAAACAACATTATCATTGTGAACTTTATGGGATGGTAATGATTGCTCCAGGTATGAGGTTGACCCTCAGGTGTTCGCAGGGAAAGACTTTAGATTTGTATCGCAGAATACATAAACTATAAATGACTGTTTTTTATTTTTTTTCCTTTGCCAAGTGACAGCAACCTGCAACAGATAATAGACACCTTGTCCACATTATCCCTTACGTATCCAACATTACTTCATTGACTCATTGACTCCAACATCATAGGGTCTACCTGTGCTACTGTTACACTACATTATGGCATGTCTCATATAAAAATCATAGCGTCTTGTAACATTTCAGGGGTATTACTACAAAAGCAGGCCGAGCCAAGAAATTATTATTTTTTATTCCTTTTTTTTTTCGCCCCTTGGGAGCAAAACTCAGTATTTACATATTATCATCTTACAAAGTTGTGTTTCATATCTACACAGCAGTCTCTGAGTAACATTATCATTAATTTGGAGTCATGTCTTTTACCTCTGTTTTGGTCTCCACCAACTCCTGAGGGAAATATCTGGCTATTTAGCAGCTCCACTATGCTCACCTGCTAGTGCTAGTTTGATGCTGTGCTGGAGGCATACAGCGGGTTTATTGGAGTCTTTATTTTATTTTATTTGTTTTAAACAAGGTTGAAGAGAGCGGTAAGAGTGAACCACAACATTAAAGCTGCAAGCGATAAACCCAAGACAGGTTTATAAAACTCTGAGGAGCTGAGGGAAACTGCAGTTTTACGATAATTCTCTGTGGGTTTGTCGCCGAACGACCTGTCACATCACACATAGTAATTTTATCCATTGTTTAAAGAGCGGTGCAGGGAGGACTTTATGTGTAGGCCAGCCCAGAAGTTAAAATCGTCCTGGTTCCCTTAAAAAAAGCCAGTTCTGGGGTATTTACTGATATGTTTTATGCCGCAGAACAAAATGTGAAAGTCTCTTAAGCTGATAGAATTCATTTCAGAAATCTAACCAAAAACCTATTTAAAAAAAAACACCCACTGACTTCCAGACGAGGGTAGTGCAAGTGCTAAAATGCTAACTCATTTCCAGGTTTTCAGACTCTTTGCTGCGGTACTTTATATATTTATATACTAGTGCAGCTTCAAAGCAACTAACTGAAATAAATAAAAATGGATACACATTTTAACTCTTAATATTTACTGTTTGTACAAGAAGGCAACAGCAGCAATATTGCCAAACCAATGCACGGGTTAATTCTCATAAGGCGAGGCTGATCTCATAATTACCCCGGTAATGTAGACAATTTCCACTTCAGCAATAAAGACTGAGGTTGCTCCTCAGATGTCACACACACACACACACACACACACACACACACACACACACACACACACACCTGTGAGACGGCCAACTGTCTTCTGAATCTGTCACCTTCAATAATGTTGTTCAGCTTGATTTCAGGCTCAAAATGCTGTACGTGTTGATACAACTGCCTTTATTGTCTCTATTAATCTGTCACCTATTTTATTGCCTCGTATGCAGTTTCCGAGCAAGCTGGGATGATGGATGGTAGTGCAGGTTGTGCGTGAGTGTGTGTGTGTGTGAGAGAGAGAGAGAAAGAGAGAGAGATTGAACGACAGTGCAGAAAGTGTGTTAAAGTGAAGCATGTAGTTTGAAGGTGTTTTCTGCTCTCTTCCTCTCTACTCCACAGTGGCTGTCAGCTTTAATTATCTTTGACAATGGGCCTCCTGAATCCTAATTATACAGAGCCTTGTCTTTCCTGGAGCTCCTCACCATTCACTCCAGCAGCATGACGCGCTCACACGTTCCAGTCCTCTTCACCCTAAATTAATTGGGTGCGTTTGGCTTTTTTTTCATCTCCTGACATCTTTTGGGAATCAAAGGTCGTCATTAGTTCGGGTGAGGATGTAGGGCGACACCGAGACAGTCATGCATCAGGCAGCAGCGCTGTCATGTGGCTGTCCTGGTTATGAGAATGACCGGTCTTTGTTCACTGTGCACAGCCTTATAAGAGGAGATCCATATGACTGACTGACCTGAACATCCTATTGAGACTCGGTAGTATTTGTGAATTGACAGTATTGTGTTCATTATTCTGTGTGTGAGGACAGTGATGACCATAAGAGTCTTTTAGCTGGTTCAGGTCTTCAGTTTGGCTGGCATTTATCATGGAAATGAAAGGTGATTCCACCGAAAATGTCACAAAAGACTCGCACCAGAGGTGTTCGATACCTGAACTCTTAATTAATTCTTTTCACCCAAATTGTTCAACAGGAATTTATCATTAAAATGGATAGTGAAAACTTGACACATTTTCCCCTCATGGAAACATTTTAATATAGTCTACAAATAATTAAATCAGCTTGTAAAATGCCAGTGATGTGGAACGGGTAAAACCCTCAAAACTGACAGAAAAATGTCTGAATAGCAAATATGGAAGGTGAAATTGTTCAGGTTATTTTTTGCTTTAAAACACATTAAATGACGGAGGTTACGTTTTGAATCTGGAGGCCAGAGCAATTGTCTTTCTCACCATGATCGCGTTTTTGTTTTGTTTATTCTTTGCTTGAATGAATGTGGGGTTTTGTCATGTCAGGAGGATTCATACAGAACAGTGTTAAGTAAGATATGTCTGATTTTCTAAAAAAAAATCTCAAGGTACTCACGCTCATTGTTTTGTGAGGTCAGCCTCACAAATTTGGCAACAAGGAGGTCTTACTGAATTATCAAGGTCTGTTTCTGTCTTTGTTCAGCATGTTATCTTTATACTGCAAAAAATGGAGCTGCTGCATTATGGGAAGTCTACAGGACTCAGTGGAACCATCAGTATTTCCAATCAACAGCTGCATTGTTTGCTTGATGGTATGAAGTGTGGTTCCTATTTCAGGTTGAGATAAACTCTGCTGTTGCAATCACTGTGTTGGAACACGATGATTCACAGTTAGTTGTGTAATTGCAGATCTGAGAAAAAGAGAATTCTGCTTCCAGTCATGTTTCTGAATGTGAGTCTGGTTTGTGTCCATGTAAGATTTAATATTCCCTTTTCACATCACCTTCATTTCTGTCTCTCTGGGTCTCTTCTGTTGGAAATACAAACATAAACCCAAAAACTACAACAACAATTTAAAGGGGAACTAATGTTTTTTTCAACCTGGGCCCTATCTTCCGATCTACTTTTGTCTAAATGAGTGATAGGATGTTCAGTATGTGATATTTCTCCAGTACGAAGCTAGGGCTGACCTGCCTGCAGCCCGTGAGCGCGCTATATTAAATAATAGGGCACTCAGACAGTGTCAAACAACGTCAAAATACGTCCAGTGTGCATTTTTTTCACACAGATAGGCTCGGATTGTTAGTATAATTATCTGACAACATAACGGAAAGGAGAAATGAACGTCTGTGTTTACCTTTAGCTGGATTCAGACATGTTCCTCTGCCTGTTGCTGCTCCCTCTCTCTCCTCGTCTGCGCTTCAGTTTCAATGAGCTCTGCGTCCATGTACGTCCGTGTACTCCGTGTTCAAATAAATACGGGCGGTCATCAAATTCAAATGGCTCATCCAGATCCAGTTGGTCAAAATCGGGTAAAAATTCGGACATGTTTGTTGCGGCAAGTCAAAACACTCACTCAGAGAGTGAAAGTCTGGCTCTGAAATCTCACGTCTCGCGAGATTTGAGTTGTTGCAGGAAGTTACCGCTGGAGTGACCTTACAAACACGAGGAGTTACTCTGTTTGGAGTAGTCATGGCTGACTCCTATCACTCATTTAGACAAAAGTAGATCGGAAAATAGGGCCCAGGTTGAAAAAAACATTAGTTCCCCTTTAAGAGGAAATGGAGCTCAGTTGGTAGCAGTCTGTCAATTGCTGAAGAAAACCACCCACCTGCTAAATGACATTTTGCAAAAGCTTAGCTTAGCTTAGCATAAAAACTGGAATCAGCAAGACACAGGTAAACCAACCCGGTCTCACTCCGAAGTCGTCAAAATCTGGTGCTTGGCTAGTGACTTGCGGCCTCAGACACTGATGAAAAAAACCTTACAAACCTAACGTCTGCATGATACACAGCCAGTTGCCCTTATAGTTTAACGGCGCTCGGCGGCATCAGAGGGAAACGTGGCAGGACAAGGTGGTGAAAGTCCAAGTAGGGCGGGCGGAAAGGGTGGTGGATGGGTCCAACAAACACCGGGAGAGTGGCGTTTGCATCCCATAAGATTATAACGCGAAAACCTGTTCTTCGTAAACCTAACCATGTGTTTTTGTTGCCTAAATCCAACCACGTGTGTCAATCATTAATTTGCGGTGTTGTACTGACTTAATGAGTTTAATTTGAAAGAGACTGCATGTAAACGGGAAACTTCCTGTGAAAACTGAAGTGTATTTTGAAAGAAGACAATGCATGTAGCAGGCAGAACCTGACACAGCATCCCAGAACGTCAACAACCAACACACCCAGGGTAAACTGGCTCTGTCCAAAGGAACAAACTCCACCTGCCAGGACCTCTAAAGCTCACTATATCTTTGTTTAATCTCTGCAAAAACCAAATGACAAATTGCCACTTTACAGGTGGTTTGTGCTGGACTTTCCCCTGGCACTGAACGCCAGGAAGTAACTGCTAGTCTGGCACACACAACCCCCCCAAAATCAGAATTTGTAGTCTACACTTTGGGTTTTGCACAAAGCAAACAAACAAGATCAATCAATCAATCAATCAATCAATCAATCAATCAATCAATCAA
>NC_065526.1:4724018-4745663 GCF_006386435.1 Epinephelus moara | reverse complement strand
GTTTTGAGACTGTCTGTCCAGATTAAACGAGATTCTTCCAGTTTGGTCAATCGCCAATTCCTTTCAAATTTTCGCGATATTTGTTTTAACTTACGGGTTTGAAGATAAAACATGTTCATCTGTGAGTGTAAGGAGGCTTTCACATCTGGGACCTGGGCCAGTATCCGAGTACTCTCGACCCTTAAGTCCAGTTTGTTCCATTAGTGTGAACACTGTGTACCGTATCTGGGGACGATTTGCAGGTCAGTGCCTGAGTCCACTTATAAAGATGTACTTGAGTCTGGTTCATGTGTACTCCAGTTAGTTATGCATCAGGTGTCAACACCCACTGTACCAAAACACATAAGAGGACGTGACTGCAATAACCAATTATGAAAAAGTCTCAATTCAACACTGATGCCTCTTTATTGTCAGACAGCAGCACAGCCTGCCGTGAACAAGCCCAGATCGGGTTCCCTGCGGCCTACAACCTGCAGTCAGAGCTCCGGCAGGAGGCTGAGATCTCCGCACCCAACGACAGCGGCTCCTCCTCCAGCCAGGAGCAGAGCATCACCTCGCTGCTCTGCCAGTTCTCGCTGATAAAGGTCCTGGAGGCAACAGTGTCCATCTGCGGTGCCCTTTTCTTTACTGTAGCACAACAAAAATGTCACATAGATGATGACACAAACGGAACAACATTACTAATGTGAAAGCTGAGCTAAGCTAAATGCCTTCAGGCCTTAGATTTAACAGACAGATGTGAAAGCGTCAGAGAAAGTCAGTCTTCTCATCCAAGTCGAAGGCAAAGAAGCAAATTTCCCATAATTTTAAAGTATTTCTTGAAAGCTGCCCCTTAATATCGTGTTTATTCAATGCAGAAAGATTTATATATTTTGTGAAGGCTGCACAAATTAAGTGTAAATGTTTATTCTTGATCTTGGAGACATTAATTCCAACAAAGCAAACAACGATACATGGCACTGGAACATTTGGTTAAAAGTTTTGGATTTGAGTATGAGTTAAGATGTTGTTTTGTCTTTTTGCCAAAGCTGAAATTAATTTAATGTAACTTAATGAATGCACTTCTTAATGTTTATTCTCTTATTGCAGGCAGTTTAGACACATATTTTCAAAAATGATCTCACAATTTACAAAATAAATCACTTGAATATTGTCACAGGGCCTCGTTATGTGCTGTCGTTGTCATCGTCTGGTCTTTTATTGAACTCTGTGGGTTTTATAGCTCTTATATTGGTACAAGTAGATAACTCAGTGGGTCACATCTGAAGCCTATCTCCTTCTAAAATGGAGGTTAAGGTGACCGTTCTCCTTGTGTTGCCTTTATGTTATGAAATCATTCATACTTTCGCATGGCACACTCAAGTCAGTCAATGGAGAAGAGCTGCTTTTTAAAAAAGTACGAAGAGAGAAAACAGTGAGAGGGAGGGAGTGATGATACAAAGATTGGGTGATAAATCTTGTTCTGATCAGGTTTCTCTGGTGTCCTCACACCTCAGTCTCTTTCTTGGGGTAATTAATCAATCCCAGACTGGAGGCATTGATCGGCCTCTTGCGGCCCTCGGTATGTTTACACTCCTCGATTGTATTTGCCACTAAGCCCCTCGCTGCCGCTCAATCTCATCGGCAGAAAATGTGACACTCCGCCCTCTGACGCCATGAGCGAAACGGTGCATCGATTGACATCTCGATGAAAATCAATCTACTTATTTTTTTTTGTTGCAGCGGGGATTTGGTTTTGTTATAATCCTTTGTTGTAATCCTGTATTCCAGGTTGCAACACATAAGTTTTATTATGAGCAATCAAAACACTCCAGGAATGCAGGGTCGAGCATTTCCTCAGAGACATTTTACACCAACACAGGCTCACATCAACATGTGTAGCTTCATTGAGCCACCGTGCAAAATGCATTTGTTTCACTATATCAGCTCCAACATGTAGACATGGCCTTGTTTTATTGGCCCATTGTTTTCTATTGACCAATGTCCACGTTAGTCAAGGTTCTTTCTGTGAAAACAAACGTGGAAAAGCCGATATTTTAAGATAGTTTGGTATTAAAATGCTTTATGATTCCTAGTGTAGTTACCTGAGCTGTTATGTGTATTTGTGTTATTTAATGTAACTGTTCTATGATCTTTCAATACTAAATCTAGATTATAAGTATTTGCACAGACTGGGTCATGGATGTATAAAGAGAGCTGGATACAGAGCTGAAGGCTGGCCCCGCTCATTACTGTGAAAGTTGCTCAGTGGCACATAAACACATTCTCACTCCAACCTTTCCACGTCGACATATGATGTGCAAGGTAACCCAGGTGCGTCAGTTGTTGACACCGTGTCAACGTCAGTCTGTTACATGAAATGCACAGTTTGCATTCAGTCTCTTTTCAAATAAAGTACTAAGTCGATTTAACACCATGAATTCATGTTTTCTTTTTCTTCAAATGGACCTGCACTTGTATAGCAAGTAAGTAAGTAAATCTTTATTTATATAGCACCTTTCACAGCTTGAAGTCACAAAGTGCTTCACAATAAATATACAAACAGTTAAATATATAGAAAACACAGCAAGTACAAACAGCCAAAGATACAGTGCAACCGAAACAACAATCTATATACAATCTATATAATTACTTATAATTGTCCAAACGCCTGCCTATAAAGGTGTGTCTTCAATTGCATCTTAAAAATGTGGACAGAGGCTGAGGATCTCAGGTCCAAGGGCAAGGAGTTCCAAAGCTTTGGGGCCACGGATTGAAAAGCTTGGTCACCTCGAGTTTTCAGCCTTGTCCGAGGCACAACCAGGAGCTCCTGGTTAGAACACTTGAAAGCGCCTTGAAAAGCGCCTTTCTAGACACTCAAAGCGATTCTTACACTAGTGTCACATTCACCCATTCACACTGGTGGCCGAAGCTACCGTACAAGGTACGACCTGCTACTCAGTTTTTAAAACACTCACACCGATGGACCAGCCAGCAGGAGCAATTTGGGGTTCAGCGTCTTGCTCAAGGATACTTCACCTGAGGGAGCCGGGGTTTGAACCGCCGATCTTCCAATTGGTGGACGACCCGCTGTACATCTGAGCCACAGCTGCCCCGCCCTTCATGGACATGGTTACGTCTAGCCGACACATGCACATGGTTAAGTTTAGGCAACAAAACAAAACAAGGTTTGGCTTAACATTCACACAGGAGGTGAACACCAACCTCCAATGATTGTTGGGCTCAGCCACCACCTCGCACCCACCTTACTTGGACTTCTCACTCCTTTAACACATGCTGTTATCTGGCTATGTTTCCCCTTACGCCACCAGTCACCCTGACGAGTATCATGGCGTCATGACGGGACTGCTTCTTTCATCAGTGTCTGACACAGAAGTCACTGCCGAAGTGCTGGTATTTGACGACTTTGGAGTGAGACCGAGTTGCATATAGAGCCAAAAAAGTTCGACCTCTGTGTGTAAAATGATCCGGGCCTACTGATCAGGCAGCTAACTCCCAGTCCCTGGCACCCTGCGAACTTGAATGGGGATAAAGTGACTGAAACTTTGTCCAAATGGATCAAATCCCAACAGTGAAACAAGTTATCTCACAGGGACTGACTGACTAACAGACGCCTCTTTCACAATGTAAGTCTATGTGAAAAAAGTCTTTCTGGGCCCAGTGACATCACTATTGTGCCCAACGTCTGGACCTGGATGTTGTACTCACAGTTTGGCCACTATGTCAAACTTGCCTCAAAGCCTGGTCTACTCTGCCTCTGACTGGCTTACCCTGACATTCTTACTCTAACACTAACTCCTGTTGTCTAAACCTAACCAACCCGACCAACGGAGGCAATGAGCACTAACCAATCAGAGGGAGAGTGGGGCGGGTCATGCCATCCTAGAATCATTTTATAGACAAATTATTGATTGATTTCATGATGAAAATGTGTCTTTGTTTCTTTACATTTTCTTATAGGCTTTCTCCTCTCTGACATTTAGTTTTTCCTCATCTGTTAATCTTGTTTGATTGATGCACCCAGTACAAGAAATTAGTATTTTGACAACCTAACAAACACACATGTGGAGGAATGGCTGCTGAGTGAATGTAATCTGATTTCCAACAGTGACCTTCTCTGTTCCTGTCTGATCTGAGGTCATCTGATGACCTCTGGGAGCTTCTGATTTAATCACAATCGACCAGACACTTCCTGGTACCAAAGGGACCAGTGTGTGATGTTACCAAAATGCATTTTAGTGTCAAAAGCTATATTAAAATATTTAATTTCCACTGAGAATAAATAAATGCCAGCAATTCATTTATTCACAGAAAGACACTTGAAAGTTGCATGACATGGTGGGAGGCCAATGGAAAAGAAAAGGCCTCAAAAAATGAACCCATCTCACAAAGTTAGAGCCATTATTGTGAAATTACTTGGCTACATTTTGTGCTGTGGACAAATGCAGCTATTACACATTTTTATTATTTCATTTATATGTTTCTCAGAAAAAAAAAAGCCATAAAAGAAACTATTTTAAGTGTAATTTACAATATACTCAATGACATGACCCTTTAAGTACGTGATCAGCCAGTCCTCGGGTTGCTGTCTAAGCCAGCAGTTAAAAAAGATCCTTTTCTACAGTTGTGGCACGATAATGTGAATTATTAGGTAAAAGTACTGCATTCAGACTTTGATTTAACAAAAGTTAAATTGTAAAAGGTCGAACTACTCATAAGCTAAATGGACCCTTCTGGAGTTTTACAATAATATTCAATATTACTCAAGTAAAGTACAAGTACCTCAAAATCAGTGAATAAAGTATGAAAATATAACTATCATTCTTTCACTCTTTAAGATTCCACTTGTCATAGTTTCTTATTTATCCCAAGCTACTTGTGTGATTATCTATATTGTCACTGAGCCTCTCACAGGATGCAACTCATGATTCAACATCTTATTCACAGGCTGCATGTGAATGATGACGTGTTTGGCTTTGAGCTCCTGCTGGAGGACAGGAGGACGCTGCGGTGAGGAAAACAAGATATTTCAATTGAATTAGTAACATGAAACAATGCTGATACGTAAACTATAGCATAGGCAGCCTCGTTCAGCCCAGTGAGCATGTGGAATCTTTAAGCCACACTCCAATACAGAGGGTTTTTTTAATGCAGATGCATGTGTTAAGGAAGTACTGCGTGTATGACTGCATAATCCATCAATAAATCAATATGCTCCCTGTTTTCCATGGAGGCATGCGAGGAAAACGTTTTTTCATGAGTTTGAGTTAACGAGGCATGACTGACTGATATGCAAATGATCATATTGTTGGTGAAGTGTTCCTTTAACATGATAATATGAATATTTTTCTATGGTGTGAGAAACTTCTCTGAGCCTGTTTATGTTGGTATTTATTTTTGTGACAATGTTTTTCATGCTGCCATCTTGTCTAGATCTCTGTTGCAAATGAGAGATTTTGAGCTGCTTAATTAAAGAAGAAATTAAACAAAAACAAAAGGACAATTGTCTTTAGCCCTTCTTAGACAGGAACTGTGCAAATTTGCAGGAAAGCCCAATCAGTCTTTTTTCAGCATTGGCAGTATAAAAACAAAATCGGGGAGTGCAGCAAAATGCTGCCTACCTACTTTTGTTTATACAGAATGCGCCTTTTTCGGGGCAATGGGGGGCGTGAGCAAGTAACAAAACATGTAGCTCAGCGTGTGACGTAAACAGTGACGTGGGAGGGAAGCCGGGGCTGGTCAGTCCTTCAGCGATTCTCTCGTAAATCGACCCGTTCTTCACCGTCCCCGTCATCTGACGGTTAATGGCCTCTTCGTTTGCGAGGGCAAGGAGAGCGTGCAATTCCTTGTCTCCCCAGTTGCTCATCTTTACAGTGTCTGTCAGGTTTGCGTTTCCCTCTTGCTACTAGCTGCTCGCTAATTCCTGCTATCAGCTGTTTCCTGTTTATCCACCGCCAGTGGGTCGCACGTGTGGCGTCATCAACAGCTCCTCCCACAAGTCTTCAACAGCCCCTCCGGTTGCGGAAGGCCACCTCGGTCTGTTTAAACTAAAAGGGTTCCGCCAATATGTCTACCCTACGAGGCGGAAAATTGGGCACCTCAGATCAACTCGCCAATCCAGCTCTGTGTGTATAAACGCTCGGAGCTTGCCGGCAAAACGGCCCAACATTCAGGGAAAATCTGGCAGTGTAAAAGGGACTTTTGACTTGTTTTAATAACGTTCCTAAACCTACCTCTGGGGGGTGCTAGAATATCCAATTTCCACCATAGACTGTTTATAAAGATGGACGACGCGTCTTCACTTACCACCACTGTAAAAAACAAAAGAAGCCAAAATATCCCAAATATGGGCGCTGCCATCTTGCTCAGGTGATGTAATTTGGAGCCATAGTCTGCAGTAGCAATCTCCCTGGTAGCAAGTTCCCGCCCATACACCTGTCAGATTATGGAGCACACAATAGCTACACACAGCTGTCAGTCAAGACGTCAACCACCCTTTTATCACTTTAAATAACTAATTAAAACAAACTTATCAGAGAAACAAACCCTTGAACAAACATCAGCGTGATAAGAACTACATTAAATGAGAGGAACTATCCATCCATCCATCCATCCATTTTCATCCACTTATCCGGGGCCAGGTCGCAGGGGCAGCAGGCCAAGCAAAGCACCCCAGACGTCCCTCTCCCCAGCAACACTTTCCAGCTCCTCCTGGGGGACCCTGAGGTGTTCCCAGGCCAGACGAGATATATAATCCCTCCAGTGTGTTCTGGGTCTGCCCCGGGGCCTCCTACCAGTGGGACGTGCCCGGGACACCTCCAGCGGGAGGCGCCCAGGAGGCATCCTAGTCAGATGCCCGAGCCACCTCAACTGACCCCTTTTGACACAAAGGAGCAGCGGCTCTACTCCGAGCTCCCTCCAGATGTCCGAGCTCCTCCTCCTATCTCTAAGGCTGAGCCCAGACACCCCACTGAGGAAACTCATTTCCACCGTGTGTATCTGTGATCTCATTCTTTCGGTCACTACCCAGAGTTCACGACAGGAACTACCTTTGGGAAAAAAAAAATTCTGACTGTACCTGTACTGAGTTTTTAGTTTGGCTTACGTCTAACCAGCTAACAAGGAGGGGGTACGGTTTATGACCTGCAGCCAGCCACCACGGGGCAATCGTGATGTTTTGGCTGCACTTTTGGGGAGCTGTCCATCTTTTTGATACGCTCTATGATTTCCACCCTGAACGCCTGTAGTACTGTTATAAATTCATGTTCAGTCTATGAGTTCTTATCCAGACACTCTTTGATTTTTTTTTCTTTAAAGATGACCTTGAGTCCCCGGAGGTCTGAATAATCCCCGTGTTGTATTTGTGTCTTCACTTGTCTTTTTTCCCCCTCATGTGGAAAGCATTGACTATGAATGCATTCTGAAACCTTGCTCATTGCTTTCATTAATGTTCAAATCAGGATTAAGTGTATTCTTTCAGAAGTTCACACAAGAGCAGAGTACACTGAGAGCACTCCCTCCCACACTACTAAAGGAGAATGAAAAGAACAGCAGCCCACTGACACAGGGACACGCACACAAATCAAAATAAAGGTTTTAAAGTTGTTGTTCGTGCGTCAACTGGAAGCAAATAATGAAATCAAACAAAACAATCACCCTGATTTTCCCTTGAATGAAAAGCCCTGCTCTCCAGTATGCAACTGAAGTCCCACCCTGGATGATTGTGATTGCTTCTCCATCTTAAATACAGTACAGGACCAGCTTTGAGTGGGTGGTGTGGTAACGCATTCTGTTACCCCCCCACCCCCCTGCTGAGCTGAACCGTTGGGCCCAGCCTATTCACCAGCGTCTCTGTGCAAAAACACAAATATTCTGAAAGAGCAGAAGGTGTGAAAAGTACTGAGGGACATGCATCTTATCGTTGCCCGGCACACATGCTGTTTTATCAGTTGATAAACACTTGGGTGTCAATGGTCACATAATATTTCTGTTTATATTCCTGGCTGGTAATGCGAGGTCCATTCAGTTTCCCTTCCCATTCACCACATACATTCTTTGACAAACCTGTCTCCGCTTTGATTGTCATAAACACAATTGAACCCTACTTAGCCACTCAGGTCAGGCCACATAAATGTCATACATATTTCATGCAGCATCACGCCTATCTGACAGAGGGATGTTTTTTTTTTTGTTTTTTTTTTTGTGAATTGAAATCACGCCTCATATTTCATTAGACACTCGCAAAGTCTTCGGTCTGTGGTCAGATGGGCTGTATGTTTTATTCATGTCCTCTGAACATCTGCTTGTCCGGATGTCAAAAATCATCAGGCTCCCTGAGGACTCCTGCCTGACTGGTTGTAAATGAACTCCAAAGTCGAGACTCAAAACAACCTGTCAGCGCTCTCCACCACCAGAGGAATCTTTCAATACGGCATCCGAGGTGAGCTGAGTGACTAAGATCTGCTGGAAAAGAGTGATGAAAGTCAACTTTGGACACATTTTTAAAACAGAAGTAAAAAAAAAAAAAAAAAAAAAGGTGCACTCTGATTCAGTTGGTGCAATGCTGTGAAAAGCTTTCTGATACAAGTTGTGTCTTCTTCCCACAGCTTTTGGTGGATTTTGACACTGCTGTTCACTTTGGCTCCTGGTCGACAAGTCTCCCTGAGTCACTGGAGGCTCGTGCCAACTGGAGGGAAAGAGCCTGACCACTAACAAGTGCTCACTGACTCATAGCCGCCACAGTATGTCCCACTGTGTTTCTGTGTGTGTGTGAGTGTGTGAGTGTTTATATACTATTCTATTATATACTATTCTATTTCCCACTTTACACCCATCCCACAGAAAACGTGTGGTCTTTTAGGAATGATAATGTATTTTAAAATCACACACACATCCTCACAAGCCTCACTCAGCTGCAATGAATTAACAAAAAAAATGAAAGCAGGAAGTACTAAGAGGAAATTAAAATATATCAACACAACCAATAAGTGTAGTTTTTTCCTCTTTAAAAGATCCAGTGTGCAGGATTTAGGGGCATTTATTAGCAGAAATATATAACAGAATTTACTAAGTATGTTTTCTTTGGTGTGCAATCACCTGAAAATAAGAACTGTTGTGTTTTCGTTACCTTAGAATGAGCCGTTTATATCTACATAGGGAGAGCGTCCTCATCTACACAGATTACCATGTTGCACCGCCATGTTTCTAGCGTAGCCCCGAACAGACAGACCAAATGCTGGCTCTAGATAGGGCCATTTGCTTTTTCCCCATCAGTCAATGTAGTTAGCAGCCTCTTTGCAACGAGTGCTAGAAAACAACTTTTTTTTTTAACATGAAACTGGTTTATTCAGAGTTTTTACCGGTTTAAATCAGCTGGTCTGTGTGTTTTAAAGAGGAAGAGACCTCAGTGGATAATTCAGCTCCTGGTAAAAACCTCCTGAATGTCTGGATCTTATGTTATCAGAGAAGAAAGGTGATCACACATTAGCAGGTGCTAGGCTAGTGGCCCATCTCCAACATCCCAAACAGCGTCAGAGAAACACTGATTTGTAACATGGAACTGCTTTCCGGTTTAAATCACCTGGTCTGTTTGTTTTGGAGAGGAAGAAACCTCTGCGGATAATTCAGCTCCTGGTAAAAACCTCCTGAACAAAGAACACTAAAGGAATTCTAACCAGGAGGAATTTCAGCTGGTTGCAATGTGCAATCCTCACCACTAGATGGCACTAAATCCCCCTAAATCTTACACACTGGACCTTTAAGCGAAATCGTAAGAGGAATTTTACGCTGAAATTTCTTGTCTCAATTATTGGCATCCAGTGTCACAAGAGTAGTTATAATCTTTAATAATTTGTTGCAGTTTGACTCAGACTCAGACCACATTCATGATGCTAAAATGTTCACAATGGCAATGCAAGCATGCTGGTTTTAGCTGGTGTAATATTGACCATGTTCACCATCTTAATTCAGCATGCTAACATGCTAACAGGCTAATATTTTGTGCTAATTAGCAAAAAACAAAGTACAGTTGAGTTTGACCAAATACCTTTGACATTAGTGTCAAAGGTATTTGGTCATAAACTAAAATATTGAACAAGCTATAAATTTGACATGATAAAGGCTACTACAAAAAGGGATTGACAAAGTTATTAGAATCCATCCTGTGGAGACATAAATGTGTGCACCAAATTTCATGGCAATCCATTCAGTTGTCCAGAGATTTTTCACTCAAAGCCGCAAACCTCATGGCATCGCCAGAGGAAAAGTCAGTCGATCACCACAGACAGCAGGATATGTTGTCAAGGGACCATGCACAGATGTTTCTACGAAATTTCATAGCAATTTACCAAATAAATTGAACCAGACTGAAAGATATTTCAGCCTGGATCAAAGTGGTGGACCAACTGACAGAAAGGCCAACATTGCCACCCACACAGACATGGCGCAGGTGTGTCCGAATAAAGATCTTTTTCCGGTGGCCTCCAATAAGAAATTTAAACTGGGATCAAATTCATTTGTATGTTTACAACAAGATCAAAGTTGGACACAGATTTTGTTCTCTCCAAATTTTATTACCTAGACCTTTCATACAGCAGCAATATTGTCCACTAGCCTGGAAATCCAGGCCCAAATCTAGACAGATTCAGGGTCTGGCCATGAGTAATGAAAATGGCCCAACTCGAGGGGCGGCACCAAGCATGCATTTGTAAATATCACTGCACGCAATTGGATAACACTACGACCAATCAGAACAATACACGGGGTGACGTATCCAGAGCGCTACCAGCGGAGCTAACTGGTAGATTAGACTCTTGCCGTATCCGGTCGGCAAAACAGCAAAAACGTCCTTCTTGCAAAGGAAAGATTCGAGCGCCGTCTTCTGTTCCTCTTTTAGAGAAAAAGCCAAGTCTAACTCGTTCATTGTAGCGGCCAAAGCCGTTTCAAACAACTGGTGTTCATCCGTAGCCATCTTGCAATGTTTACTGACTGATTCCGGACTTCGTCGTCGCAGCGCTGTCGTCATCTGTTTAGCTCGCCTCTGGCCCGCCTATATCAGATACACCGATGTGATTGGTGCAGCTCGGCTCCAACGGCATGGGTAATGAGCATCATTACTGATTGCCAGAGTGACTCGCTGAGCAAATTCAAATTGTGCTCTCGCGAGAACTCTGGATTTCCAGGGTAGTTGTCCACTAGACTCTCAAGAAAACAATCGAACTTTAAACTGGCGTTGACAAACATTTGGCCACAAGAGGGCAGCAGAAAGACACTTGACTTACAATAGAGTATTATCGCTTATAAAGCTGATGTGGCGAATGTGTTAGCAAACAGTTAGCGCATATGAAGCATCATTAGCATTAATTTGGAGCTGTGTTTCTACACAAATGCAAGTCGAGTGTTCACGCTGCTTTTAGCTCTCTGGTCTCTGCAAACTCATGAGCGAATTGTCTGGCTAGCTGCTAAATGTAGTCGCTGACTCTGGCGTACTGTGGTTTTGTTCAGGCTTGAAAACAGCTGTCTGCTGTGTTTGGAAATGAAACTAGTGAGGGCAGAAAAAGTGAATAAAAAAGTAAAGTTGCCTAAAAATCAAAACATTGACTTAATAGGTACTAAAACGCTCTGTAGAACTGACAGAACTGCCATGTGCTGATGCTTCTTGTTAGATTTGTCACTGCGAACGACACATTACACTTCACATTGTCACTGTAAAATCATTGTTTATATCAGCTTTTAAGGTCACATCTCACGGTCTGCAGCTCAATCTCCAACAACGTCAAATACAAAAGTTGCACAGGAGCAAGGCCTTGACTTGATTATCCCTGACACCAGGTGGATCAGCAGTCTTGTCATTCAGGCGGGGCGGATGTGGCTCAGGAGGCAGAGCGTGTCATCCACTCATCGGAAGCTTGGCGAGTTGATCCCTGGCTCCTCCAGTCCACATGAAGTATCGCTGGAACACCAAATTATTAGTGTCTTCATAAGCAAAATGTTCAACCAAGTATGGTAGCCTCTGCCACCAGTGTGTGAATGGGTGAATAAATCCTCATCTATCTTGTATAGTACATGCTCCAGTTTAAAGTAGCTCACCATCTCTATTTTATCAGAGCACTAAGTGTCACTCGGCCAAAAGTCAAATGCCCTATCTTGCAATGTTAACAGAAGTGAAAAATAATTTGTATATCCTCACTGTGATTCAGATCCAAAAGTTAACGGGTCTTCTTTGGCCCATACCGACACCCTGCCACCATGTTTCATGGAAACTGGGCCGGATATTTGTTCTGTAATCCTGATGACAAACAAACAAACAAACAAACAAACAAACCTGAAAACATTACCTCCTTGGTAAAGGCAAAAATAGGCCAAAATATATATCCAAACTCTGATGTCACCAGTCACCAGAAGCAGTGGGCCACATGGTCTGATTATGCATGTCTTCAAATACTGTCTGTACCTCACTACTGGAAATGTTCTCATGTAAAAGCAAAGGAACAAATCCAAATCCATGTATGGCTATAATTGATGCACCTCCAACAGAACAAAGCATTTGTACCTTGGAAGGCCACCTGTCCTCCATCTTTTATACGACTACTAAAGAAGGCCGTGATGTGTCTTCAAATGGAGAAACAAAAATTTACTGGCGTCTCTTCGTCTCTTAAAAATATGATAAAATGACGTTTCTCTTCATTGATTATGTCGACTGATTATATTCAATATATTTCCAGCGACATGATTACAAATGTTCTTCTGAAGCAGACGTCTTCATCTCTTTCTGACTCAAGTGCCAAAAACATATTCTTTCCTTTTCCTGTTTGTACATTAGTTTTGTTAAAGTTTTTGCCTTGAATTTTTTGGAGAATACTCGTTCATTAGTTTGCTTATTTGAAATTGAATTGGAATTACTATTTGTGCAGCCCTTTGAGGCATGCTTTGTGATTGGGCTGCAATGAACTTTGACTTGACAAATCTTTAAAGCCCTTTGGGTTGCCTTTGGGTATGAAATGCACTATATAAATACATTTCCTTTGCCTTTGCCTTATTCGTCATTGACATACTTGAACAGGATGTACGCCATTGCCAACTTTCTCTCTGGCTGTCATTGTTTGTATTATTAATATTATCTTTGTGATAAATGTATAAAAAATATCAAAACTTGGTGAGTACAAGCCAGATGAGATGTGCATGCACATACATTTGATGACTTTTAACAATATCTTCTGTGACAGAATAAGATCATTTAATATAAGTAAAGTAATAGACCCATTATTAATGTTTGCAGCCCTTTAAACTCTGTCTTTTAAGAGTGTCAGCGGTTCAGTCTGGCACTTTTTGAGACCATGAATCAACAAACACACGGCTGCATTTGTGATTCGGGCTGCAATCAAAGCCTCGCTCCACCCAAACAAACAAGGCTATCTGTGTTTTTCCTTTCTCTTCATCTATCTCTCCACCTGGCAGCGAGGTGCCATCGAAACAGAGTGACAGCCTCTGCATTCATGAGCACATCATCATCTGCCCTCCTCAACAAGGATTAGCCCCTCATCACTCAAACCTCACAAAACCCGATGAGCTGAAGTTTTACTCGGACAGGACATTTTGTTTTAAATCTTAGAAATCAATATGGACTGTTTGGATCATTTTATTAATAAGTGAAAATTCAGCTGTGATTTTAACTGAACCTGTTAATTATTTAGGCTGATTTTACAATATCACAACGATTCAGATGTTTAACTTGGTAATTAATTGAGTGATTTCAACCTATTTTTCCATCTAAATGTCTCAGCATTCAGTCATTTCATCAGTATATTTGGGTGAAGTCATCCTTCACTGCCAGCTCCTAGTGACTCCCCCCTTCCTTTCAGTGGCTCTATAGATTTTCTCCAAGTGATAAATTGGACACAGGGAGCCACTGAGGTGTGACCAGGTGCCAAAGGAGTATAGCTTTTTGTCTTTAATGGGCCTAATTATGCTTAAGACCTTTAGAGCTGTTTGGATGAGTTCTAATAACATGTTGTGGGATGTAAGTCATCATTGGAAAAAGTGATGTGTTAAATGATATAAAGGAGCTCCCTGACTCTGCAAATACATCATATAAAGCAATCACGTTTCAGAGCCTCAAAGTTGCATCAGTGTTTGTATATTTCTCCCTTCCTCTCCCTTGATTGAAGAAATGCATGGATTCTATCCCATCCATCACCTCCACCCCGCCCCTCACTCTCCAAACACTGAAGCGGCTAACGGTTCATTCTAGCCCAGTCTCTCCTGTGGCACAGTGGTGGGCACAAACTTGTGCAGCTGACTTTGTGCTGCATATCCACATAACGCAGATTGTGCAGTTTTTCTGTCTCACAAAGTCTTTTGTTGTTGTTTTTCTTGCAGTGAGAAAAGTGGAGATGAAACAGTCGGACGGATACCGCAGCGCGTAAAAGTTGTGGATGGTTACTTTTGCGCATAAACACTTAAAGGACTATTTTATCTCCAAAAGTTGCGGTATAAAACAAGAGCAGGTGAAATTCTTCCCTCTGCAAAAATATCGCCCACAAGCAGGCTGGAAGACCATCCGCTCCGGAGAACACAGCGAATCCGCAGAGCGCAGATGATCGCAACTGGTGTTTGTGGTGTCGCGCTGATGCTGGTGTTGGTGGTTCTTATCCCGGTCGTGGTGAACACCGCCGGGACTCCTGCCCGCTACGAGATGCTCGGGTCCTGTCAAATGGTGTGCGATTCCCACGGGACCGCAGCCACGGCCACCGCAAAGGCAACCAACCCGATCAAAGACAACCGCCTGGTTCAGTCGCTTCCGACGTTCATCCAGGGTCCTCAAGGAGAGCCGGGACGCGTCGGGAGGATGGGTCCCAGGGGTCCGGTTGGCGAGCCCGGACCACCTGGACCTGCTGGTCCGCCGGGAGAGAGAGGGGTACCGGGCCCCCCGGGTCCACCCGGAGCAAACGGGCCCAACGGTGCCATCAGCGCTGCCACTTACAACACCATCCCAAAGATTGCGTTTTATGCAGGACTGAAGAAGCAGCACGAGGGATATGAAGTGTTGAAATTTGACGACGTGGTGACAAATCTGGGCAATCACTACGACCCCTCCACAGGGAAATTCACCTGCTCAATACCGGGGATTTACTTCTTTGTTTACCATGTGCTGATGCGAGGAGGAGATGGAACCAGCATGTGGGCTGACCTCTGTAAAAACAACCAGGTAGGACGCCTCATGGTTCAATTATGTGACGATCTTTTGATCTGTTTTAGCTTTCTTTAGTATTTATTTATGATGCACAGTGTAAACACAGTCGATTGAACAGTTTTGTACTTTACGCACACGTTTTACGCGCGGTTGCACCTAAACAGAGACTCCAAGAATATTATATATATAAAGATATTTCCCGGACATTTAAAAACTAAAAATTAAAAAAGGAGCTGTCCGCGGTCCTGATTTCAAAATAAAGGCACGCTTTATCAGAAGCAATGTCCATTTTGCTTTCCAGGTGAGAGCCAGTGCCATCGCCCAAGACGCCGACCAGAACTACGACTACGCCAGTAACAGTGTTGTCCTGCACCTCGAGCCCGGGGACGAGATTTACATCAAGCTGGACGGCGGGAAGGCGCACGGGGGCAACAACAACAAGTACAGCACCTTCTCCGGCTTCATGTTGTACGCTGATTGAAACACGGCAAAGATCCGCTGAGGGGGGGGGGTCTGCTCTGCATATAGCTTGCTTCACTGCTCATGCTCGATTCAGTGTCAGTTGGATTATTAGAGGCAGAGCTCACCATTTCCATTTTGCAAAAGAATCCAAAAAGATGTGGAGGACGTCATGCTGAAAAAAAGATAAGAGCTGTACTGAAGAGCTTCACAGTGTAATTACAGAATCATGATTTTTGAAGTGTACAGCGTTGAATTGTGCGCCTGTCAGACTGTTTAGTGTCGCTATTGCACCCTGAATTAACTGTTTAGCTTCACTAATTAAGTTCGCTGATATGTCAGACATACTGTACATGCTGCTGTGTAACATACTGAGTGAGTGTAGACTGAAAGTTCAATGTATTGACCTTTGGCACTGAATAATAGATGCTGAAATTATACTCACATAATCACCACGCTGTTCACAGTGTTGTTAGTCCACATGTGTGCTTTATTTTCAAAAAATATTTGACAGTTGTTGGATTTTAAGTCAAAATGTTAACAGCTGTAGTGATGCATGCTTAGAAAAAATGACATTTCAACTCTGTGCAGCATAAAAACTCTTTAAAGAATCTGTAAAGGGCCATTCTGATGTTCATACTGAAGCACTGTCTCAAATATTATCATTGTAACTCATTTCTCCTTGTCTCAGTACGACAGCTGGTCGGGGCAACAGGGTGGTCTGGTGGTTTAGTCACCGTCACAAAACTGGACAGTCACACTGACAGAAATGTTTCCTCGGCGTGCATCGATCTGCCTGACTGTCAAGACTGTCTGCTAATGTGTAAAATATCATGTAAAAATTAAAATCCTCTGGCTCACTTTGTAATCCTCTCCGAAGATTAATCAAAGTTGCAGAGTTTTTCACAGCGCACAGTCACTTGTGGCGATCACGCCATTGATCATGTGGTGAAGTCACCCTGTGAGGCCACCTGTTCCCAGATGAGAGGAGAACATGTCCTTCATCCAGTCAGCCTCCCATAGACACCCAGACACCCACTGAGGGGCAACAGGACAACTCATCTAACACAGCCGCACTGTGTCGAGAGCAGAGCGGCATACTGATTACTAACATGCTCATTATTTTCATCCCATAAAACATGTTTGCAGAAACCATCACCAACAAATACAAAGACAGCAACGACGTTGACATTGACAAATCTATTAGCACCATAACTGTGAGCACCGCTGTAGACAGCACCTCCAGACGAAGGGAAATATTTGTTTTGGATTGTGTTTCTGCAGGCGAGGAAAAGCTATTTTTTATAACATAAATGGGACCAAAACAAGACTGCAAATGAGAGGCACTGTGATCCTGCGAGGCTCTTTCCTATTATTTGCTTACAAAGTGAATAATGTAGAAGCACAAATATAAAATCAACTTTTAATTAATGAGGGCCTCTGTAAAAAGTCTTTCAGCTGGATGAAACAGCAGCCTGTAATTATTTTCCATTGGAAAGACAAAGCTACAGAACATTTTGCTACACTGAAAAATTAAGAACGTTGACATTAAAGATAAACTGATACATAAACACTGAGCTCTTTGGTTTAAGCGCCCAAAAGCACTTTCAGAAATGAGTTTGGACTGCGATTATTGAAAAGATATGACAGTATTTATTGTGGAGTGTTAGGCCACCTCAGGATAAAATAATGGCTGCATCACGACACCTCCCTTTGGTCCCTCTCTTTGCTTTATTTGAAGGTCAGCCAGTGTTTCGGGTTGTCGATGAGGATCTTATCCACCTGGTGCTGCGAAATGCCCCTCGTCAGCATCTTCGGCACAATGTTCCTCAGGATGTGAGAGTAGCCGTGGCCGCCGTACTTGGTGAGACGGTTCTTGGTGTGGATGTCGTGCGCGACCAGCATCTTGTCCTCGTAGCCCTCCTTCACGAGGAACGCCAAGCTGAGCGTGAACAAAGAAACCGTGAGAAACGAGGGGCCTTAAACACAACACAGTTTACTTCTGTTAAGAATATTTGCCAATATGCCCTAATGTGTTGTTAAACCAGGTTTTTTTGTATGTGCAGACAAACATGTGGCCGGTCATTCATCACCCGTCCTGTTGACACACACTCCTCCCTCCGCTGCAGTGGGAGATTAGTGTCTCACAGTTTGTGTGAAAACACTGTAGGACGCGCTCTTCTCTCCACATGGATTAAAACCCAAAAGCAGCATTTGGCTCTGAACGCCTGACGTGGCTCCTCAAACATTATCATTAATGAATATATTAAGGGATTTTCTCAAGCTAATTTAAAATGGATCTGATCTTAAATTTGGACACTGAGTTCATATTAAACTGTCAGGTCTGGACAAATCAGCGCGGTCACACTTGTGTTCACTCATGGCATGTCTAATCAAAAAAATGGCACTGCAAAGACAAGTTTAACAGCGTCACTCACGCCTTCACTCTCTGGCAGTCACTGGGCATGTCAATGTCCTGGTTATACGGGTAGTTCAGCATCTCCGTTCCAAACAGATCGTACTCCAGGTAGCTCCCCAGCTTTGCAAACTCCAGCAGTTCACCCTCATCAAATATGGTCCTGCAGGAAGAGATGAGAAAGTTACTGAAATGAAGGTGATACGTCAGTGATGCTCTTTTTTTTTTGTACTTTGGATGTAAATAATTGTAATTAATTGGTGACTCTAAATTGTCCGTAGGTGTGAATGTGAGTGTGAATGGTTGTCTGTCTCTATGTGTCAGCCCTGTGATAGTCTGGTGACCTGTCCAGGGTGAACCCTGCCTCTCACCCAGTGTCAGTCGCCCGCCCCCCCCTGACCCCTAACAGGATAAGTGGTTATGAAAAATGAATGAATGAATGTAAATAAGATGCCAGAGTGCTTAAAAAGCAAAAAATAGAGCTTGTCTATTATAAAAAGAGTCAGGGGAGAATCCCACAGAGAGAGAAACATCTCTGCGTACAGCAAACATCGAAAGGCTGACAACAGGCAATTTATTTATTACATATACTGATAAATATTATCATTGTTTGTTTATGAACTGGCCCCTGGCCTCCTGTCATTTTGCAAAAGTGGCCCGTGGGCAAGGAACATCGAGTATCTCTGCGATACATGCTGCATTTCAAAAGAGAAAGTTCACACTGTCTCCCTGCCTGTTTTTTAAAACGTTGAATTTCATTTTTATGCAGAATTAAATTCAGTGCAATTCCTGTAACTTGCCTATAGACTATAAAAGTATCAGCGACCAGCACAGCAGTGACTAAAATAATTTGTTGAATCGGAAAAGCAGATCTAAAAAATACTGTGGAGTTATCATGTTCACTGATATCACAGGGCAAAATCTGTGTTTTAATTCTCTTACTGAATGTATATCATAAACTTTCATGCTACTTTATCGTACTTAAATATGTGACCCATAAATCAGCTACAGATTAAGGTGACTGTTTTCAGCTTTCACTCTTTTTAAAGAACACGTCTGCGTAAACTGATCTCCAGAGATTTTATGTCCCCAAACATTTAAAGTTTCTTGCTGCACGAGGATGCTGATCGTTTCTGTTTACTGCGAACAAGACTCCTTTGCTACAAGCTCAGCTCAGAAAATGTTTCCAGTGATGAAAAGTGACGAGACAAATGAGGGGGAGGAGCAAATCTGCTGGATTTCCTCTTGAAAAAATACAAACAAACTAGAAGTTTAAGAATGTTTGCACTTTAAAAATTGCCTTTGTGTTATTGGATTGTGTCTCATTTTCACAGCTTTTGATAATCTGAAATCACACTCATCAATATCAAGATTTAAAGTGACTTTTGCCAACTCTAGAAAAATACTTTAACATTAACACATCACATCATAATAACTATTAAACATTACTATGCTTAAGGTCAACGAACACATGACTGTATGAGGATAAAATGAGGAAACTATTCAGCCTGTATCTGCGTGTGCGTTTCACACTGCGTGCCATCAGGTCAGAAATCCAAGGTTATCTGCTGGATCGACTTTTGACACCAAAGAGGAAGATGAATGTTTTTCTCTCAGTGCCGACAGAGCTGCAGATATTCACGTGGGACCTGATGACATCAATTAATTATTTAATGGGAAACATAAATGTCAGGGAGGGGCTATGGGACAGGAAGTAGTGAGGCTTATTGGATTACCAAATAAAAAGTTCTAACAGCCTGATCAACTAACTGTTACCAGAGACTTCCCACCTGTCCAGGTGTGACATGACAGTTTTGCTGATGTCACCGCCAGCCTCCTGAAGAATCCGGACGACTTCAGCCGGAGCGGCAGGATTCCTGCCGGGATGGATGATGACGGGGCAGCCGAGCTGGGCCTGGGCGTGAGCTGTGGCCCTGAGCACCTTTGTCTCGCTCTCCGTGATGGGCCAGCCGGTGCCGATCTCTCCGATCACGCCACAGCGGATGTCTGTGCCGTCGGCGCCATGAACCACCTCGCTGACGATGATGTCTGTGAGCTGATGGGCAGATAATGAGGACGCTTTATGAGTAGTCACTGACATATTAGAGCATTAAAATGACTCTTTTATAACTTCTTAGGTTCGGGTGATAATGTCTAAATATCCATGACGATTACATGCACATTATCAGTGCGTCACCACTCCAGGGCTAAACAGAGCAGCCAGAGACCCGTTCAAATCGATCACAAGATACAATAGAAATCACAAACACAGAATGTGCTGAAAGAATGGGTGATGTAACTTCATGCAGGACGTTCTTGGTATCTTACGACGGAGACATTCAGTGCGAGTGGTGCACTGTAATATGGTTCAAACTGACTCAAACCTTCTGACACAAATGTTCAGATTTGGGGCAAAATGGTTGCTACACTCAGCCTGGTCCTCACCTTCTCCACACTCATTCTCTTTGTGGCCTCAGTGTGCGTGCAGTCCACGTAGAACCCTGCTCCTGCGATGACGTGGACCCCGGTGTCCTTGGCCAGCTGCTTCAGAGTGGGCAGGTCCCTTTGGATGCCCGTGGTGGTGTTCTCCACTATCGTGCCCCCGCCGGCCTTCCTGTAGGCCAGCAGCTCGTCCCGCACGGCGGCCGTCTCCTGCTGCAGCAGCAGGTTCTCGTGGCAGCTGTAGGGGTACTGTCGCAGCCAGTGCATGTGCTGCATCTGGAACGGGTTCTCCGCCACCGCTTCATCACCCGCAGGAGGGGGAAAGTAGCAGCACTCAAAGCTCATGGTCAGGTGCTCGTGGGTCATGGTGCGGCCCAGCTGGTCTGGATCCACGAGACCCAGGACGGTCTGGACCTTCCCACTCAAGTTTGACATGACTGGTGATCAGGGTTTCCAACAACCTGGAGGGACACATTTAATTTATTTATTTATCAGATCCAGTAAACATCTGGCAACAATGGGCCTCCTGCAGAAAAACAACACAGTTCCTTATTTTTGTTCAGATCCATGATTAGTTCTCAGTACCCACAGATTTGTGGGGTTCACCAGTGTTTTCTTATTTTAGCTCTTTTCAAGTTCAAAACATTTTATGAGTGGTTTAAAACATCTCATTTTTACTGATCCCATATTGTTTGTCCAACACAAGGAAACACAAATATATTTACTCAAGTACTGCACTTTAGTACAAATGTGCAGTACTTTACTTGAGTATTTTGATCTCATGCCACTGTCTGCTTCTGCGCCACTACTCCTCAGAGGGAAATACTGTCATTTTCACTCCACTGCAATAAGATTTTTGCACGTAAACCATATGGAAATATGCAGGTGCAGCTGAAACAATAAGTCAATTGATTAAAAAAATAATCAGAAACTATATTAATAGCTGTATGAGTCAGAACATTACTGCTTTTCCTTTTAATTAGTTAAATCATTGTGATTTATTAAGTTGATTTAACATTTTCTTCATTGTGTACTTTTACCTTTAATAATTAAATACATCTTCCTACTTGTGCTTGCATATATTTACTATTTTTTTATATATATATATATATATATATATATATATATATATATATAT
>NC_065526.1:4717776-4723921 GCF_006386435.1 Epinephelus moara | reverse complement strand
GGGTATCCGTGCACAGTGGGTAGGGTCAGGTGCTGGTAGGTGGCAGGAATATGTATATAACAATAATAGGGATACACCTCCGCACACTTCATGTAGACTTTACTCTAGATCTTTATTTGTGAACAACGCGTTTTGGGTGTAGCGTCATCAGGTTCACACATATATTTATATATTTATATGTGTGTGTGTGTGTGTGTGTGTGTGTGTGTGTGTGTGTGTGTGTGTGTGTGTGTGTGGTTTTTTTATGCTTAAAGGTCATATGTACAGCTGTTTCATCAAAACGAACATTAAATTTAAAAAAAAAAAAAAATCCATAGAACGTCTGGAAAGGTGTAGAATTAAAATCTATATTTTCCTGAAAAAAATAATTACAGTAGAGAAATAACTTTTAGAAATTTTGACGGGTCCAAAATATGTCAATATTTTGATTTGGTTACGTTGGTTACGGGGGGAGCTCAGGGTTGCCAGATTGTGATAGCTGCAGAGGTATGGCGTCGTCCCAGCGCTATCCGTCGCAAATTCTAGCCGACCAATGGAGAAGCAAAACCAGAATCAACATCGGTTCAGCTTTTGATCGTTGGTGTCAGCTGAAGGCAGAAAAAGGGCTAAAAAGCCACGCAGAGGTTGCCGCTTTCCTTCTGGACAGGTAAGCTAATGTTGCTAGCTAACGCAGCAGGGTTGTAAAAAGATATATCCGCTGAATTTATCTAATATCTAGTAAAGCCGAACTAATGACACTGCAAAAAAAAGTAAGGATGATGGTTAATTTTAGATATTTTAGCAAGTTCTCTAGAAAAAGTGTTTTTGGGACTCCGGTTGTAGAGTTGTCAAATAGTGTTGTAAAAAAGTAAATCTACTGAATATATCAAATATCTATATATTTGCTGTTTTAATATCAAGAACAGTTTCGTGTTTTTGTGTGTGTACAGGATGTTGTTGAATCAGGGAATGCGTGTGTCCACCACGACAATGGATCCTAATTGACTAATTATGTTTGCATTAGTGATGAGTAGAGCTAAAAATGCTTTACGGAGATGGTTACAGTGTGTTACAGAGCGCACAAGAGAGGATTCATGATTTATTATTATTATTATTATTATTATTTTCTAATTACTATACCACAAAAGACTCTTCACTTGACATGGCTGTCTCCAGTGTCTGTCGTTTACGAACCTGGCAACCTGTAGAATTGAAGACTGGAGCGAGAGCAGGCGAGCGTGAGTGCGACACCTACTGACCGGGAAGTATGAATCCTATATTTATCACCTTGAAATGTAAGTGCAGGGCGTGAGTGCTTCCTTCACCACTGCTGCTGACATTTACAGCTTCAACCATGTTTTTACTCAATTGCTGGGTTTTTATATATTCTGTAACACCAGTACTGATGCTGCAGAAAATCATGTTTGCTTACTTTAGTTTATTTAAGAAGGGACAGTGCAAACTATTAAATACACACAGTATAAAAAAGCCAGAGGGTTATTTTTCATCTGTGGCCCCTCCCTTGTTACACAAGGCTACTTAAAATACAACAAAGCACAAACAAACAAACAAAGAAAAGATTTTAGCATGATTTTTTTAGTCACAAGAATGAATTGATCATCAAATGTGTGCCTTCAATTTTAAAAGCACTGGAGGCGGTGACATATTTCCAACACTAGCAGGAAATATTAGCAGCTGCAGAAAAGAGTTTTGTGCTTACATGTGTGTGTGTGTGTGTGTGTGTTAATCATAAGTGTCTCTGATATGAAGTGAGGTTACATTCCACTCTCTTGAACCTCTCAGATCAGGCTGACTTGTGAAAATCACTTTTCCTCGTTGGAATATTACAGTCTCCTCTGATGGAGCCTGGTGACACACTTACTGTCTGTTCTTGTACTGATGGAAGCTGCAGGTGGTTATATAAGTTCTTTTAAGTGTTTAATAGAATCTATTTCACTTCTGCAGAGGTTATCCAGGTGTGCCAGGGTCTTTGCACACGGAAACATCTGCCCTAGTGTTGCGTTTAAGGGGCGTTACCTATACTAGTAGATGACCAAGAGCAGATTCGGAACATTTGGTGCATCTGACTTTTCTTAACAGAGGAGAAAGCATGAGATAAATTTAGAGCTGCAGCACGAGGCCCACTGTCACAGACCAGACATGAGAGTGTGTTTGCAGACTGAGCAATCATTGACCAGGCTGACCCCACAGTGCAGGACCATAGCGAGCTGTAGCAAAGCAAAGTGCAACACCCGACCCGTACTCAAACTAACCACAGGCTCTGTGTCTGAGCTGAGTTAACTTCGTCTCTTACTCGCTCGGTTTGCAAAATGCGAGTTATCACTGCAACCTGGCAGCCGATAACTTACAGAGAGCAGCGTTTGCAGAAAGGGGCAAAGTGCAACTCGTTAAAAAAACACACACCAGAAAACAGCGTGCAGTGACGTCACAGCTGCAGCACGAGGCGGAGGACACTCAAACCTCATCAGCTTTGTAGAGTAAAATATATCCAGGCTACTCACAGACAGTTTGCTGACCTTGTTTCTGCTTGTAGCGCTCCTCTTGCAGCCCCAGCTGAACTCTGGACGCTCCGGATTAGGGAAGGGATACGGGAAGTGTGAAGCATCGCGAGATTACAGTTCCTGCTGACAGCAGAAGCCTCCAGCCATCAACAATCATACATAGACTGCAGGCTGCACAACAATAACTCAGAGTCTATTGTTTAAATATATTTTCCAAGATTTTTTCAACGTGTTTTGTTAATTTATTCATTTATTTTTTTATTTATTTATTTTTATTTTTTTATCTTTTTGGGCTTACTGGCCTTTATAGTTATTTTATTATTAATTTTTGTACTTTATTTTCATATACACAGCTTATTTGCTTTTTAGTTTACAGTTCATTACAAACAAAAATGTTTGGTCAGTGTTAAAGGGAAACTAAATAAAGAAAAATATGAAATACATAAGGCTGCCTTGAGTCACTGGCTCCGTTTAAGTCTCTCCTAAAAACACTTTCTGTCTATTTTATTGCTATCGTACTGATTTTGATGACCTTTTATCATCTTGATTTTAACTTTGGCCTTATTTTATCTTTTACTAGATGACATTTTATGGCACATTATTTGTTTTATTGTTCTTGTGTTTTAATTGTGTTCACTTTTGAAGGGTGCTACATGAATAAAGTTTATTATTATTATTATTATTATTATTATTATTATTATTATTATTATTATTATTATTATTATTATTATTATTATTATAAACAACCAATACAGTCACAGTTTAATAAACAGTTAAAGAGATATGGAATGACTAATAGTAGAAGATAAGAAATAAGTTGTAATATCTCATACACTACATTAAATACAATGACAGTATAGTTACAGTCTCCCATCTTCTATAAGCCACCTTTTCTCAAACACAATTCCCTATTTCTTATTTTGTGAGTCACTGTCTCCATGAACTTCACTTCTTGAATCATACTTTTCCATTTTGTTAAATCTAGGGGTTAGTTTTTTCCCACCATTTGTTTATCTGTTTCAGTTCTGTGATTCTCAATATTCTTAATAGGTATTTTTCATCTTGACTAACAGCTGGAGGTTTTATCAAAAGTTTTTTTAAACGTCTTCCATCAACTTTCAACCAATATGTATTTAATACTTTACACAAGTAGAAAACATTTGAATAGTTAGCATGATCTTCCCTACAGTTCCTCCAGCATTGAGAGCTTGTTGTTATTTTAATGCTAAATAAGTATAATTCAACATATGACATTTAAAAAATGAAAAGAAAATAAGAACAAATAAATAGCACACACACCCACAGACAGAGTTTTCGTCATTATATAGTAAGATTGAAACAACACAGTGTAAAAAGGACTAGGGGGATACCATACTACATAAAGATATAATATAACAGCTGTTTTTGCTGGTTGAATCAAAGAGCAGTTTTATGTAGTGTTCAACATCCTTTAGAAAAGCAACAATACGAGGTTTATTATTGCTAAACTTACATTCATGGATACTTTGCCAGACTCATTACCAAGTTAATTCTAAAAAACATTTTGTCTTTTTTTTGTGGTATTAAAGGAAACCAAACACCAACAAGTCTTTCGAGATATGCTCCATGACAAATCTGCAGAGTCCTTCCAGAATTTCTTGGTGTGAGAACAAGGTGTAAAACATAATGTTCATTACAGAAAGAGCAGGTTGTGTTAATGTCTTTAATGTGTTTCTGCATGTAGTGATTGGCAGAGTAATATGTATAAATAATTTAAGGACACCTCCTTAACCTTACTCACAATCAGGGGTTTATGAGGGAGCATACAAACCTTCTTCCAGTATATTTAATTTGCAAACTGATATGCTATGACATATGGAACAAAGACAACATCTTGTTGAAACAGGGCACACATGGCTCTATTATTATTCTTTGGGGTGCATGGCAAGAAACAGATTTTTCCTACTTACGAGTCAGCTGCATTGGGGACAGGTGCAGATCTGTGTGTAGGACTAATAACATTTCTAAGATGCATCACAGTGCCTGTTGGAACGGCATCAGATACAAATTGTGAGTTTATTTGTGGAGCACTTCTCTAGATCAAACATCACAAAGTGCTTTACAATTACGGACAAAGGGAAGACATAAAAAATGGTTTTGAGCTGCTTTTTACTAAATGTGTTCACAATTTGGGAGTCGCAGCTTTAACAACACAGTCTCCTTTAGCATGGGCTGATAATGAGACAACGGGCCCCAGGGCACGGACAAGACCCCAATGTTTTTCTGACATAGGAGCTGGACACACAGACTTTGTTTGTTTAACCTCTTTTTGTTGTTATTTGCATGTCTTGGTGCTTGTTATGCTCGTCTCTGTGGTGGCGTGTGTCTCTGTGGTCATTTCGAGACTCTTTGTAGTAATTTGGTGTCATTTTGTGGTTGTTTTCAACTTTTTGTGTCTCTTTGCAGCTGTTTTACATCTTTCTGTGGGTGTTTTTGTCTCTTTGTAGTTGTTTTATGTGTCCTTGTGGTCATTTTTGTCCTTACCTGGTCTGTACGTGTCAATTGAGTGACATTTTGCAGGTGAAGGCCAGCAGGGCTGTGACACTGTGGGCTCCTGGGTTTGGTCCCGCTAGGCCCACTCAGGAATCCATCCATGTCCTTTAGTGGAGCAAGGAACAGCCAACATGCAGAGCTTTAAGAGTTATCAGGATCAACTTGACTTGTATTTTAAATATGTTATTAGGAGCCAGAATAAAGAAATCAAGATTAGAGTCATTTAAAAGCAACTGATCCAAAGATCTCAACCTGGAATATCTCGCTAAAACATGTAAAGAGACGGGATCAAATAAATAACTCATCTCAGAAATTATCCACATCTTACCGAGACAAAATGGGCTTAATGGGGGATGAGGGTGCACCAGGGGCCCTTTTTGCTCCAGGGAGCCTCCCACAGGTTATTTTGACGATGGTAAAGCAAAATTAAGACACAAACAGAAGTTGTCACCGAATGCAGCGACCTCATCTTCCTCATCTCAGCAAGTAAAGACAGAGATTTATCCAGTCTGAAACATGAACACTGAACATGTTTGTGTGTTCACTGCAACAGCAGAACAAGTGCTGCTGTGGAGACCATCTGCTGAGCGAGGAGCACAGAAACAGAGCGAGACACAGTCTGTCTCTCAAACCCTGCATCATCCTCACATGTTCCCCGAAGATGATATCATCCAGTTTTTTAAATGACAGCTGATCGCAATTAATATGTTACCCTGTTTGAAGCCTGGATCTGAAATTTGAGGTTTTTGATATGCCATCCTTTATTGCGGGTTTATTGGTTGCAAGCAAATGCTTCATAAATAATAGTTAAATCATTTATTAATGGTTTATAGACTAATTATAAGTCAAGAAGAGTTTTGGTGTTACCAGGTTGTGGCCTGTGACAAATGACCTTTCAACCTCCTGAAAACGGCTGCAGAGCATGAAAAACATACATTTGTTAATATTTAATTAATATTTACAAAGTGTAGACTTGATAGATTGTTCTGACAACTCATATACTGTACACATTTACAGTTACTGATAACGTACTTTTACTGTAAAATGCCAGAAAGTCTTGATGGGCCTTTACTAATGACTTTCTGATGAAAACTCTGTGTGTGTGTGTGTGT
>NC_065526.1:4713507-4716924 GCF_006386435.1 Epinephelus moara | reverse complement strand
GTGGGCAACTGTGCACTCAGTGGGTATGGACTAGTAAAGACTGATTTTTAAAGAAAAACTTCACAACACTGGGCCTCAAGACAGGATTAACAACAGATAAAACACAGATGGTGAAGTTATGTGAAATATAACTGGTGACCTGAAAGTAAAGCACCTCTAATATTTTAAAACAACTTAGCAACACCACAGATAATAAGCTGTGAGACAAAATCAATACTGTCAGCCATTGTGACTGCATCAAACAAGGCAACAGGGAGCCTAAATGAATGTACCAAGTCAAAAAAAAAAGACCAAAACAACAAAGTTTGTCTTTTTTATGGTAAATGAGTTTTGGGAGTGCTGTAACTCATAAGCCCAGAGTACCATCCCACTGCAGGGCTCCTCATTAGTGACAAGAGAAGATTGTCACCCTCATTCATCTGTATGGCGGACAGGTTTCAGACGGACACGACCACAGGGAGCTTCTCAAGGAGAGGGATGACTAAAAGCCACCTCTCCCACGTGGACGGACCTTCTGAGACACAGCTCAGACATTAACACGACTTTGATGCATGGTCTGTACACTTTGGAATCTTGTTATCATTCATGGTCAGGTTTGGAAGTGTATAAAAAGCATGACCTATAAACTGAAACTGAACTCACTTTAAACACTGTAATTGTTTTGTCTCTCTCTGCATTGATATATTTCAACATTCTTCTGCATTATACATTTTTATCAAGTACATACTTTATCAGAACACACTGTTCACAACCTGAAGAGAAAGAGTCTGGATATCACTGTGGCTGCCAGAGGCCTGTCAGGATTTGAAGGTTCGGCCGAGTGTTGGGGTCTGGTGCCCTCTGCAGACAGAGGTGAGGCACATATTTTGCAGTTTGATGAGGCAGTAAAACATCAGATATTTCAAATAGTGGAGGAAGTATTCAGAGTAAAGGTAAGTAAAAGTACTAATGCCACACTGAAAATACTCTATTACAAAGGGAAGAGGAATTAGAAATGTATCTTAATGAGGTCTGATCAGGAAAATGTACCTAAACTATTAAAAGTACAAGTACTCCATATACAAAGGTGGCCCTTGTGAGTGTTATACTATCATATATTAAATCAGAAGATTAATATTAGTCATGCATTTATATGAAGGCAGGATTTTACGGTTGTGGTAATCAGAGGTGGAGCTCATTTTCTACATATTTTGTACAGGAGTGCAACTACTGATTATTTTCATTATAGATTAATCGTTTGATTCATTAATTGATTGTTTGGTTTGTAAAAGAAATTCTGAAAATAGTGAGAGATGCCATCACAGTTAACCAGAGCCCAAAGTGACACCTTTACATTGATTATTTATTTATTTTTGTCAAATCAAGCAGTGGCGCCACCTAGGGGGGGACCAGGGGGAGGCCATGGTCACACGGATACAATCACTGCCACCTCCTCTTCCCCCTCATGTTGCATGTGTATAATGACTGCACAAACTTTTAAAAGGGATTGTTGTGGAGCTCAAAATGTTAACTGTGCTGTATTTGTCTTTGCACATTAGACAATTGATCAAATTTATAATAGCAGTGATGAGCGCTGACTCTTCAAGAGGGTGTGCCGTGGGTTTTCTCAGGGTTTTCCGGCTTCCTCCCACAGTCCAAAGACTTTAATTGCCCGTAGGTGTGAATGCATGTGTGAACATGAATGTGTGTGTGTCAGCCCTGTGACAGTCTGGTGACCTGTCCAGGGTTTAACCCACCTCACGCCCAGTGTCAGCTGGGGTAGGCTCTCCCAATATTACAGATAATGGATGAATGAATAATGAATGTGTTAATCAGAAGGAATAGCATTTTCTGTCATTTCTGCTGTACCTGCATATTTTTCTCTTTTGTGCCAGACTCTTAATTTGTTAAGAAAATCAATAAATTCCTTTGGTTTTATTCTGCTTCTCCTAACTTCCATTTTCTTTACTTTTATTTTGTCATGTTAGTTATGTTAGTTTGCCTGCTTTCTATTGTTGTGTTACTGCATAACATTATGTATCATTACATTTTATGCACCCTTTATTTCTTTAATCACATGTACCTGTATATAGGCAGAAAGCACTTTAAAATTATAAGTTTACTGTAAGGAAGTATAAGTAAACTTAATTTATAAATCACTTTTCAACCCTAAGGTGTTCTACAGTCAGACAATAAAAAGTACACAGAAGGCAAACACTCATTGCAGGACAGAGTGCTTATGAAACAGGTGAGTTTGGGTCAACTTGTATTTTTTAAATGTGCCATATAAATAAAACTGACTTGACTTGACATTAAAAAGTAGTATTTGTCCCTGAAATGTGAAGACAGTAAGAAACATGCACACACAGCACTGCTCTCGCCTGAAGGGGCACTGGGGTGCTTTCAGTCAGTGTGACTGACATGAATCACAATAAAAGTCAGCGGTTGACTGTGGTGGCGTTCTGCTGGTTGTTTCTGGTCTTTTATCTAATGTGGTTAGGCTGTCCACAGCCTCAAGCATTGTGAATGAAAGGGTATGTTTGTTTCAAGAAATCACAGCCAGATAATGAATTATGAGGACAACGAAACCGTGATGAATTGCAAACCTTGCCCTTAATGGTGTTGAAACAGAGGCGCTCAGACAAGAAAATGGGATTTCACTATACTTCCTCCTGATGCTTCACTCCCTGTGAACTGTGTGACAATAAACCACAGTAAAAGAAACAACAGATAATAGAATAGCCACAATAAAGTGCAAGCAAGCAATTTAAAGTTGATAAAAAATAAGCTTCATAAGCTTTGATTTAAGAGAAGCTCAGACAAATGACCACACTTCATGTCCAAACATCAGGCTTACATGTGATTGTTGACCATCTCATTTCAAAACCATGATCATTAATGTGGTTCTATGATGGCCTCCAATTTTTAGGAAAACATTCAGTCAGATTTTGGAGCTTGGCTGCAAGGAATTCAGCCACAGATGGTGAGTGACGACGCCCTGCTTGCAGTCTGCACTCCACTTCATCACAAGTATGAAATGGGGTCGAGGTCACAGCTCTGTGGGTCAAGTTATTCAACGGCAAACCTTTCTGGATTTCTTCATGGACCTTACTCACTGTACAAGCCAGGGCCCAGCCCAAAATGTTGCCACAAAGTTGGAAACACACTTTTGTTCAAAATATCAGTGCATGTGGTATTATTAAGGTTTCTGGAGCCAAGGCCCTTAACCCAAAAACTATGACAAAGGGCCCCAGCACACAAAAACAATTTTGTCCATATAGTATCTTATAATGACGAAAACTCTGTCTGTTCCATGTTTTTCTCCTCACTGACTTGGTCAATCCATGTGAAATGTGGCACAGTGGTAGAGGGTCATGGGAGGATGTGAATGAAGCAATATTACATCAATTGGCCAAAGGGGGGCGCTATAGCAACCGA
>NC_065526.1:4698375-4713032 GCF_006386435.1 Epinephelus moara | reverse complement strand
TGCTACCTCAACTACTAATGTACAGTTTTAGCCCACTAACTATCCCACTATTGGCAATGGTACTACTGTACTTTCAATAAAGCAATCATACTATCAAATTCACAAACACTCTGTCTGAATACATTGCTCTTCTTAATGGGTTCACTTGACTATTTAATCTGCAATTTCCTATGACCTGTTTCCCAAACACACACCATGTGAAACTGTACGTGGGCAACTGTGCACTCAATGGGTATGGACTAGTTTCTTCTAAACTTTCATTTGAGAAAGGACTGAGGATTACTCTCTTTTCTTTGATCTGTAACAGTCCAAACAACATTATATATACACATTTAAGTCTGTGCTTTGTTGTCTTCAGATATAAAGATTAAAAGCTCTGCAATACAAATGTTTCCAGAAATTAATGCATAAATCAAGACATGAATTGCTTTTAAAGTAATGAATAAAATGTCAGTAAAAAGTCATTAGTTGCTGTTAATCACTGACAGATGTGATGACAAACACAAGTTGGAAAACAGACGTAAGGAGGATCTTGTATTAGTGTTAAGATATTTTTCATATGTGTGAATTAAGAGTCTGTTGTTTAAGTCATTATATTAAACCAAAGTGACCAAAATTAACTGGTTCTAGCTTCACAGATATAAATAACTGCAGGTGTATTCTTTTCCCATAGTACACTGAATACACTCTATTTGGGTTTTTGACAGTTTTATCAATAAAAAAAGCCAATTAAAGCCGATTTTCTTGACTTTTCTATTCTCTAAACTATTTCATGACATTTCATTAAGCAGGCAATCAGATTCATCAAGAAATCAATCACAAGACGAAAATAATTATTAGTTGCAATCCTATAAAAACAAACTTAAAATGCCCTATTATTATTATTCAGGTCAGAATAAAGATATGAAAAAAATAATGTAATAATTGTTATTATTTTGAGTCGTAATGTGTTGACATTAAACATTTAAAAGACCAGAAAGATTAAAAAATTTAAAGGAACAAATTCCAAAATAAAAAAACTTTTTTCCCCCCTGTATTTTATTGGTTTGTCCTAAATTCCCCATGACCTCTGCTGAAGTCAGAAAGTTGAATCAAACCTTGCTGGTGTGAAAGATGCCATGCCGTCTGTGTGGAGTGTCATGCAAATCACTTTGCCATGGGTCCACATGACAAGCCAATGGTCTGCAAGTTGTTTGTCTTCATGCGGAGTTCTATATAAACTCTAACTGCAGAGACATCCACACAGTCCTGTGAGAACTCTGGAACAAGAAACTAACTTCAGTCATGGCTGTGAGGACTCTGGTCGTGGCCTGCGCTCTCTTTTTGGGAATGTGCGTGGTGATAAATGGCGGACTGACTGAAACGACACACGCCTACTGCAAGATTGTCTGGTAAGAGTTCAGCTTTTAGTGGTGGTGGTTAAATTGTTCCTTTAGCTCATGGATCGTGCAGTGTGAATAGCAGGAGATATACAGTAAGATATAACAAATAAATATAGACAGTGACGTATTTGACTTCTGTTCCCAGGTTGCTCGGATTGTCATGTGATCGAGTTAACATGGCCATCGTGACTCAGATTAAAGCCATGGGCTCATACAAGGTAACAACATGGAGATATTTTGCTTCACATGAATGTGTTTCGGTGACTGTCATGTAACTGTAAAGTTTCTACAAGGATACTGATTTCCAAAACGCTCTTTCTGTGGCTCTAATGCAGCTCGGCTCTGTGACGCCGTCATTAGTTCAGGCCAACCACACCTCTGCAGTCGGCCAGATTGAGAGTGTTAACTTCACCATGATCCCCACAGCTATGAGCATGGGCTGCCACGTAGAAGTGAGTCACATACTTTTGCATCTTAATTACCATCAGTTAAGTTATATTCATTTACAGGAAATACAAATCAATGTGATCTATAGATGTCTCTTTAATGTAAAGCCCTTTACAAAGTGTCATGACCATGTTTTTGGTTGCTGCTCAGGGTACATCTGTGTCCGCATTCTGGTTCAGCCTGTTTGACAACGGCACCAACTACTGTAACCTCCGCAACGTAATACAAGGTAGGTGGTGTAAACGCACTCATATTAGTGTTGACTTTATTTTGAAATTCATAGACCTTCATTTTAGTCAAATGTCTGCAGTACTCTCACTCCAACATGTCTGGGAGATTTTCTAATCAGAGTCAGAATCCAGTCCGGAAATCTGTAAACTGGGAGCCATCTCTGTCTGTTGATTGTTAATTGTTTTCTTTCTGTTTCCTGTCTGTACAGGAAGTGGACTCACCAAAGCTCCAGGCTTCGTGGAGTTCACCAACGAGTGGCTCTGCCTTGGAGTTGGACTCTCTGCCTGCAAATCATAGTGATGTGTGTTTTGTCGTGGTGGAAATTTCTGTCTCATCATTCTGATAAAGAAAATGGAATTTCTAAATGAAAACTACACTTAAATAAATGCCATTACTCCTGTTTTTAAATAATCACTTTGTTTGGGATATAAAAAATAATGTGGAGTTGCTCTGAATGTAATTACATCTGTCTTCACACATGGAAATAAACAATGAATGAATAAATAAAAACATAGTGGTGAATATTTGGCATCTGAGACATGTTCCTCAAGGAAGTGATTCATACTGGTTGCTGTGATTTAAGTTTAAAGCATGTTGTCACTTAAACTATACAGCATGCAGACAGGAAACATTTTGACTGAATGTTGGACACTGTTATTCTGGTTGCCAGCATCTCTGAGCCTGGAATTTCATGAACATCAGACACAAATGGTGCAAGAGACTAAAAATGTGTGAGGAAATATGTGATCAGAACTCTGCATACAGCTATCAGACTGGCACCAACAAAAGTGAGGACGCAGTTGCAGGACTCAAAAACACAAGGTCTTTAATAAAGGTGGGCGACCAGGAAAACAGCCCAAAAATAACCACGAAAGTTTCCAAAAGCTTGGGGCGTATGCAGAATGCAAAGATGCAAGATATCTGATCAAAACTAGAGAACGCTGGGAGCAAACGGCTGCAACATGTGCTCCAAACCACAGAGACGAACTGGCACTGACAAAGGTGGACTAAATACACAAGGGAGGAGGGGTGATGAGGGACAGGTGAGACCAATCAGGGCGGGGCAGGTAATCACACAGGAGGGAAACACACAGGGGCAGGAAGTGAAGTACCTGAAATGAGAAATGTCATTGTATCAGTTTAATAACCACCAGTAATTCTGTTGATCCACATATATGATTTGACGGTTGAGTCCGGTGTGCTCATTTCTTTCCTTGGACTGTAAAGTGATTATTCACACATGCGCATGATACATAACAATCTGCTGTTGTCACGCTATCCACAAGACTCTTGAACACTAAAACAATTAGTCATGCTCCATTTTCATTCTTTTCCTTCTGAAAGGACTTCCTGTCGTCCTCAGGCCTCATTTAGCCCACGGGCCGCCTAGTGCTGTAGATGATGAGGAGAGTTTACTAATAGGTAGATGGGTCGGTTACCAGGGAAAAAGAGGTGGGTATACCCTGCATACCTGTGTATACCCTCCACTATGGGGCTGCCCAGAATCTGGAGAATGTCTTTATCAGTTTTACAGGTGTATTACAAAAGTCACTGATTCTACTCTGCTGCTTAAACACGTACAATGGCATAATACTAGTGTAATAATAGTATCCATACATTACACCACATCCTTGCTCAAGCTAACTGTCAGACGTAGTGACTGGAGAATGCAGGGATTTTGTGATTTTTAAGTGCATTTCAGAGCGTTTTGATGCCAAAAAAACCCTCCTGTGGACAGGCGTTGCAAATAAGCATTTCATTCCAAACACTAAACACAGCACATCTGGTTCTTGTGACTAAACGTATAATTCTAATGCTACTGTTGTTGTTGTGATGTTGAATTATTTTGCTTCCTGTAGCTACTCTTGCTTTTCTTTCCAGTACAGCTCCACACGAGGTCACACATCAAGGCTGTGAAATGTAATGCATACAAAATTATACAATACATGGCACAATCATAGAAGTGCGTTGATGTTTTTGCTCGTCATTTTTTTTGTTAACAATTTTTTATTAGTTCTATGCCAACATAAAAAAGGGCAGACAAACAGACAGACAGTAGATGTGCCTGCACATCGATACATTTGGGTATAGTGGCATATTGTCCCGTATCCATTTATAAAAAACAAAAAAGGGTGCATCATGTCCTACAAAATACAAAAACAACAACACTTTCCCATTTTGCAAGTAAGGACATGCACATATTTATGCCTGTATGTCGATTCCTAAATATTTAAATTGATTTGCAATTGGAATATTAAATTGACTCTCCGTTATTTCTTAGCAGTAAGAGTGCAGATTTTTGCCAATTTATTTTGAATCCTGAGATATTGCTAAAGACTATGAATAACCTAAAAATATAAGGAAGCGACTGTGATAATTCACTAATAAAGAGGAGCACATCGTCTGCATAGAGTGATATATATATGATGAATAGTGGACTTTATTGTAATAGGGACGATATTAGTGGATTGACATACTTTTTGTGCTAGAGGCTCGAGAGATAGAACAAATAATAAAGGAGACAGAGGGCACCCTTACGATATTTTGCTCGTCATTTTAATGTTCTTTCATGCAAACATGTTCATTTACTTAATTTACTTTGCTACTACTGGAGTTCACAGAGACAAACCCTGTTAAGTCTACTGATTTATTTGATTAGACAACACATTTTCACTCCAGCCTCATCACATACTGACGTTTGGTCATGGACTTTCCACGTTGACACATGACGTCCAAGGTACCCTGGGTGTGTTGGTTGTTGACGTTCTGGGACGCCATGTCAACTTCAGCCTGTTACATGCATTGTCTGTTTTCAAAATACACTTCTGTTTTCACAGGAAATGTACAATTTGCATACAGTCTCTTTCAAAATAAATGCATTACACTGGTACAACATGGTAGTAATCGATGTTTTTTCTCTTCAACAACAACCGCACATGGTTACGTTTTGCCAACACACGCATGTGGTTGGGTTTGGGCACCAAAAGCATGTGGTTGGGTTTAGGAAACAAGAACAGGGTTTGGCTTTACAATCTAGCAGGAAGTGGAGACTGGCTTCATGGGTGAAAGTCAGTGGTTGTTGGACCCATCCACCCCCCAACCTATTCAGACTTCAACCACCTTAACTTACAATATTGTCCTGCCGCGTTTCCCCGTGAAGCCGCTGGGTGCCGTTAGAAATATATGGGTGATTCTTCAATTCAGGGTACTTTTGACTCTTGGAATTTTGAAAAAATAATATTCTTTAAATTCTGTTTTTTTTCTATTTCAAAAGGCTTATTAATTAGTCTAGAACAACGATCTTAACATAGCTTTGATCATACAAAAACACACACACAAAAACAAAACACTGATTTTAATACAAAATTATATGACAAGCAAAGTTTTCACAATCATTCCAGTAAATACAACACATGCTCTTTAAGAAGCATGTTTTAAATATTTGTAAGTATATTTAAAATACATTTTAACAACATGTTCTCTCTAACTTTTTAATATATTGCCTTGTCTCAACAATGAAATATTGTGTACTAATCAAAATATTTGAATTGCAATGTATATATTTTTAGAAAATGGAAGACTTATTAGCATTACCACAATGATTGAGGTAAGACCCAAGATAACAAAAAACAACATTTTCTATCAAAAAATGTATTGTGATGGTAATGACAGTGTGCTAACACTGGTGTTTTTCTTTTTTTTATGACAAACAAAAAATAAAGAAAATACTACCTTTTAAAAACAGCACCTTTTAACACTTAACCCTTCTTTTAAAATAAATGACTTGGTAAACTACCACAACATTTCTTATGTAACTATCTTCTCGGCTCGTTTGAGACATAAAAAAAATAATAAAAAGAATAGCAATAAAAAGAGAATTGGCATGCTCCACTCAAATGTCCTAAGAGTATGATGGGTGCCAATCCAAAAATGACAAATTTGCACTCACAAATGAGTGTGTAGCACTTTAATTAATGCACATCAACAGATGCATTTCAGCTCCAGGCTTTTCTCAGCATTTCTGAGACATATGTGGTGTTTTTTTGTATCTCCTCTTTTTCTCTTTCAAGATACTGCTGATATTTCTCAGGATCTTCCTTGATTTTGTCTCTGCATTTTTTTGATCGTTGAGCTGGTTTAGCTGGGGCCATGTTGACAACTTCAAACAAAAAACAATGTAAATTACAGTTGGTCACTGTTTAATTGTGTATCAGCCATGTTCAGTGGTAAGTTATGCTGATATACTCTAGTTGTAAGATAATAAACAGATAAGTTGTCATTACCATCACAACCACTTGTGTGATGGTAATGAAAATTTTCACTTTTTGGAGCTGATAGTTGGCTAGGTTTTAGACTTGCTAAGCTAAATGGTTAGCTAGCATACACTGCACACTGAATATATTTATATAAAGTGAATTTCCCTATTACTGAATTAAAATACTCAAATAGTAACTTGTTTGGTAATGACGCCCAGTAAACATACTCTCAGACCAAGATGTATAAAACTTCAAATTACTTACATTTTATGCAGATGACACACAGATTTACATACCATTGAAAAAGAACCACTGTGGCTCCCTGACACCCCTGCTCGAGTGTCTGAATGACATCAAGGCTTGGTTGGCCCAAATGTTTTAAATTTAAATGAAAGCAAAACTGAGGTAATCGTGTTTGGACCCAGTGGAGCTTCTGTTGACCGTTCCTTAGCTCTGGGCCACCTCAGTCACTGTCTTAGAACAACAGTCACCAACCTTGGCGCTCAGTCACTGTCTTAGAACAACAGTCACCAACCTTGGCGTCAAAATGGATACAGATTTTAAACTCGACAAATAAATAAAAGCTGTCGTCAAATCCAGTTCAAGTCCAAGTTAAATCTGTTTTATCGTTTAATGACTTTGAGCGTGTGATGCATGCCTTTATCACATCACGTTTAGACTGTTCTTTATGCAGGAATGAATCAAAATGCCCTGTTATGCTTACAGTTAGTCCAGAACTCTGCAGCTCGTCTTTTAACAGGAAGCAAGAAACACGAGCACATAACCCCCATTCTGGCCTTGCTGCACTGCCTTCCTGTTTGTTTTAGGATTATTTTAAAATGTTATTGCTTGTTTTTAAATCTTTGAATGGACTGGCCGCTACGTACATTTCGGACCTCATTCAAATCTACACACCCCCGAGTTCACTGAGGTCCACTGGTCGGCTCCAGTTCGTGGTCCCTAAGACCAGATTTAAAACCGGGGCGACCGAGCTTTCTCTGTGGTCGCCCCTAAACTGTGGAACTCCCTACCCCCTCAGATTAAAATAGCCCCCACAGTTGAAACTTTTAAGTCTCGTCTTAAGACTAACTTTTATTCTTTGGCTTTTAACGTAGCATGAGAATGATTTTATTTGTTTTTATTTATTGTTTTTAATTTATTGCTCTTATTTGATTATATTACTGTTTTTAGTATTTTATATAGTATTGGTTTATAGTATTTTATTTCTGTTTCTGTGCAGCACTTTGGAAACTTCTGTTTGTAAAATGTGCTATATAAATAAAGTGGATTGGATTGGATTTGTGGGCATGAAAAAAATCAGGCTTCTGCCTCATGTCTGGGAATGTCCCTCTAATACATCTGATTTGCATGTAACAATGTAAGTAACTGATTGTAAAAACTTTGTTGCTCTCTAAAATGTTGGGTGTGATGGTATTGACAGATGTATGAGGGACAGCAATATTTAACTGTTAAAAAATTGAAAATTGAACATATACAAACTAAATGAATTTGAAAAATGTCTTTCTTGTTATGATGAAATGCAAATTAAAGTTTGAATGAATTTAACACTTTTTATTGCTTTATTTTAGAGGGGATGTCAAAAGTCTGGGTTGGGGACAAGCCCAAAACAGTGAAACTCTGGCACATTTGAATTTTCAACACACTGAAAAAGTATTAAAATGTCATCATTGAGACACAATTATTTTTTTCATAGCTACTACAACCTAACCCTAACAAAAACAATAATTGTTTTTTTCTAAAAAAAAAAAAAAAATCTTGAAAATCTACCCTGGGGACAGAAAAAACTCCCTTAATTAAAAAATTCCCCATATATACATATATATATATATATGTATATATATATATATACAGCATCAGTGACCAGCTGTATATCATGCCGACATGAAAGGACAGCTTCTTCGTCTGACGCCAGCTGTCACTGACCAAGCGCTGGTTTACTAACAAAGACCACACCAATAAGATAAAGATTTGAATGATTTATTGCATATGATGGATTCTGAGGAAAGCGTGAAGGGGTGAGGATCGAGGGATTAGAAAATGAAAGGATGTGGAGGGGGGATGAAGGGATGAGGGTTGCAGGTCAAATGGATGAGGGATGAAGGGATGAGGGATGAAGGGTTGAGGGATGAAGAATGAGGGATGAAGGGATGAGGGTCAAGGGTCGAATGGATGAAGGATGAAGGGATGAAGTTTGAGAGTCGAGGGTCGAATGGATGAGGGGTGAAGGGTTGAGGGATGAGGGATGAAGGGTTGAGGGTCGAATGGATGAGGGATGAAGGGTTGAGGGATGAAGGGATGAGGGNTGGATGAAGGGTTGAGGGATGAGGGTTGAGGGTCAAGGGTCGAATGGATGAGGGATGAAGGTCAAGGGTCGAATGGATGAGGGATGAAGGTTGAGGGTTGAATGGATGAGGGATGAAGGGTTGAGGGTCGAGTGGATGAGGGATGAAGGGTTGAGGGTCGAATGGATGAAGGGTTGAGGGATGAGGGTTGAGGGTCAGGGGTCGAATGGATGAGGGATGAAGGTTGAGGGTTGAATGAATGAGGGATGAAGGGTTGAGGGTCGAGTGGATGAGGAATGAAGGGATGAAGGGTTGAGGGTCAAGTGGATGAGGGATGAAGGGTTGAAGGTTGAAAGGATGAAGGGTTGAGGGTCGAGTGGATGAGGAATGAAGGGATGAAGGGTTGAGGGTTGAATGGATGAAGGATGAAGGGATGAAGGGTTGAGGGATGAGGGTTGAGGGTCAAGGGTCGAATGGATGAGGGATGAAGGTTGAGGGTTGAATGAATGAGGGATGAAGGGTTGAGGGTCGAGTGGATGAGGAATGAAGGGATGAAGGGTTGAGGGTCAAGTGGATGAGGGATGAAGGGTTGAAGGTTGAAAGGATGAAGGGTTGAGGGTCGAGTGGATGAGGAATGAAGGGATGAAGGGTTGAGGGTTGAATGGATGAAGGATGAAGGGATGAAGGGTTGAGGGATGAGGGTTGAGGGTCAAGGGTCGAATGGATGAGGGATGAAGGGTTGAGGGATGAAGGGTAGCAGGGATGAGGGTCAAGGGCCAGATGGTATGAAAGGTTAGGGATGACAGGGTAAGGATCAAGGGATGTAGAGTGAGGAATGAAGGGATGAGGGTTGAGGGATGAAGGGATGGAAGACTGAGGGTTGAGGGATGAAGGCTGGGTTTCCAGGTAGCTGGCGAGCACGGTGATGAACATGTTGAGTCAAAGGCAGGAACAGAAGGGACCCCGGGAGTGAGACTGAGTACGTGAGAAATGTGTCGAAGGGAAAGAGAATGCATCAGGTGTGCTTAAATACTATTGGGCGGAAATGGGATGTGTTTGAGGTGTGGTCTTTTTTCCCGAACCTAGTTATAAAACTACATTTTTCGTTGACCTCAGAGTGAGACTGGGTTGGGGTACAAATTAGGCTTGGGCAGTTTTCATTTTTTCACACCCTCCTGACATTTAATTGGGTTATACAGTATATGATGGTTTGTGTGCTCAGAGCTCTTTGCCACTGCTGGTCGGCTGTTCACAGTCCTGTAAAGTTATCCCCACCACTCGCAGTTGCCATGTCTGTCAGTATACAGTGATACCATTTCCTATGTTCCTTATGCTCACATTATACTCCTCTGACTCTGCTGGTCGTGTGTTTGTGTGTTGGAGGGAGAAAGGGAGTAATGTGCCAGTAACTAGCAGCTAGTTAAAAGTCATCACAGTCACAGCAATTCTTTTACATTTTTATTTTTTTGTCGACCTTCTGTTTTACCATTTTTCCAGTTTACCTATTGTTGTTTTTGTCATCTCCATACTGGGTGTGTTTAAAATATCAATGCATTTTTTTTGGCATTGTGCTCAGCTGCACAGGCCTCATGCTTGTTGGCGATTCCCTGGTCACATGTTTTTTTTTGCTGTGGCGCATTTCTTTTTATCCAGTACACAGAATGTCAACATCCACTGCTGTACTGTTCTACTTACTGTCAAGCCTCGTCATTCTGCGATGTTCCACTTTGAGTGTGTCCAGTTGACTAAGAGAAGTCATCTGACTAGTGAGCGACCATCATGCAGAATATGAAAGCGTGTGGAAAATTTCAGTGAATGTATTATCTGATGAGCAGATGATGGTGACATTGATGTCCACAGAGAGAGCTTGAGACAGAAACATCTCATGTCAGCAGACCTTAAACATCATACATGCACACAGTCCTGTTTACATACTTTTTATTTCATTTTTATGCACTTTGAATAACATTTTGTGATGAACTGTGATTCATATAACAAAGTCTGAATGTGACGTTTAATTACTTCTAACTTTTGTACTTTTCCATTTCACATGTATCAAGGACAAAACCATGACTCAGATGTACCGAGCAGAGTCACAGGCAGAATAATGACCCTCCTCTGCACCGACTGAAACATTTGCATACATTTTCAAAACACAACACGACAAAGCCAAGCCATACTTGTGTAACTGCACACTTGTTAGGTTCTACAGGTGGCAAATCCATAGCCGAGGCAAGCCCATTCATTGGTCATCTCCAGAAAGCCCGGTGCTAAGTCGAGGCCACTTGCTAAAATGAAAGGTTCATTTGTACATACAGAAAGATGGAAATCATTCCACATATATGTAAAGAATTCTTTCACCACAGCAACAACATAATTAATGTCTATTAGAAAAAGACTCACCTGTCAGCAGGTCGTAGAGGTTGCAGTAGTTGAGGCCACCATCAAGAGGGTTGCTGAATGTGAGAGAAGCAGACTGAGCCTGTTGCAAACAAACAAATCATATAGGTTTATATGTGTTATGCTCATGATGTCGGGAAGTCATTCATGTGAAGGACTGAGTTACGGTGAGACTTACAGACACGCGGCAGCTGCCCGTCAGAATGGTGGTGTGCAGGGTGAACTCTATGCTCTCAACGTGCACGCTGTCTGAGGAAGTGTGGTGAGCCTCGATTTCCTCGTCGGTGGCTGAAACAAGCTGGAACAGAGGACAACTCAGGTTTTTGTGTATGACCTGATAAAGAATCATTTTGCACTGTTTATACGCATTCAAAAGCTAACTATAGCACCTATAAATCCTTTATTTAACTAGAAAGTCACATTGAAATCAAAACTGCTTTTGCAAGTGAGACCGAGACAAAATAGGGTCAACTAGCAGCATCCAACACAAACAGGACAACAACATCAAACAACAACATCAAATCACGTCAGCAACAACAGGTATGACAAAAACACATTACAAAATACAGTTCATAAACAAGGCAGCAATATTTAACGTAGTGTTTGTTAGTGAAATGAGGCAGCTGCAGCTAGCAGTGACCACCTCTGTTATTCTAAGCTCAAGACAATTCAAACTGACTAGTCCATACCCACTGGTGGCTTTGTCACCTTCTACCTATGCCAGTCCTCAATGCCTATGTGCAGTTTCACATAGATTGACCACGTCAGTGAGTAGAAAAACATGGGACAGACAGAATGACTGACTGACAGAATGACACACTGACAGTTTCCGTGATTATGTACAGCATACCATACCATGACTTAGTCATACCAAAAATTAGAAAAAACAACAACATTGGTCCACAGGGGGAGCCACAGCGATCGGTCGCATTTTAGCCATTTTGAAGCATTTTTCTGTTGTTATAGCGCCACCCAGTTGCCAATTAGAGTTAAATTTCTCCAGTCACCTTGAGGCGTCCTGTTCTACATATCTACCAAGTTTAGTAAAAATCCATATGGCGGTTAGGCCTAGATAAGAAATGAGCTCTCTAGCGCCCCCATTTTGTTTGATGGGGTCAATAATGGAGGGGTCCCCTCAGATTATGTGTGGTCATATGCCTACAAAGTTGCGTGGTGATGGGTGAAACCCTTGAGATGTTATACACCTTTATGTGATGAGCCACGCCCTCCGCAATATTCATTGCCTTATAGAAGCTCAGTTTTAGTAAGTTTTCCAACTTTTGCCAAGAGGGAACTTTAGATATTGGTCCCTAGATTATGTTCACCCAGTTTCATGCAGATCGCTCAAACTTCCTAGGAAGAGATCCATTTGAAGTGTTTTTCAAAAAATTCAAAATGGCGGAAAATCTATATAAGCGGAAGTTATGGGTTCTTGAGGCAAATGTGTTCCTCATGAGGAGAGGCATCTCTGTGCAAAGTTTCATGTCTCTACGACATACGGGGCATGAGATATGCCCATTCAAAGTTTGACATTTCAATCGGTTGCTATAGCGCCCCCCTTTGGCCAATTGATGTAATATTGCTTCATTGGCATCCTCCCATGACCCTCTACCACTGTGCCAAATTTCACATGGATTGACCAAGTCAGTGAGGAGAAAAACGTGGAACAGACACACACACACACCCACAGTCATTATATAGTAAGATATAGTAAGATAGTAAGATAAAGGTTTCAAGTTTGAGCTTTGCCCCCAGATTGTTCCAGGTTCACGGACTGTAGTAGATCAGGTTTGTTTTGCCAGCCTCTGTATTGATAAAAGTACACAGCTTCAAACTTTGTGCAACCTATATCATGTCTACTTTACAAAAATAAAAACTTCTGGCTTAGGTAAGTACGACATTTTCCTGAGATGATCTGAGAGACTAAAACGTACCAGTGTAACCTACGCAAAGTGAACCAGAAAAATGCATTCCATCTCAATCCATAGGAATTTTCATGCTGCTATTATCGCCTCTGCTCCTTAGTTATTCTGCAAGATTTTTGAACCTGGCTGCAGAGATTTGCTCTTATTCACGCATAAGACCATATGTAAGGCAGGAGTGTCCACATACTTTTGGCCATATAATGTACTGCATGTTATCACTGAATACATTAAAGGGTAAATCTTAGATGACACATTCTTTAGCAAAATCACAGCAAACGAAAATTCATAGACGTGCTTTTAAAATACGTTTGATATTAGAAACTTAAACAGCATTCATAACAAAGGCAGAAACTTGTCTTGAAGTGATTGATAACAATTATAATATTCCCTTTTTTTTGTATCCAAATTGAGGGTCAAAGGAAACAGGGTGTCATATGTTGTATAAACCCCTTTGAGGCAAATTTGTCCTCTGTGATTTGGGGCTATGCGACTGAAACTGACTTCACTTAATGCTTTCTGATTGTTAAAGGTTTGTGCCATTCAATACAGTTCGCAAACACAGGCTCATATTTTGAAAAATGATCAGCAGAGAAATAAAAGAAAATGTTTCAGCATCTTCATATGTCATGTGTTAAGTGTATAAAATGTATTTCAATGTGTGTTCAAACACCAGAAAAGCAATGAAACAACAAAACTTACCATATAGTGACATTTTTCGCAGCCTTTCGTTGGACTGAAGGCTTGAATCTGACGCACCAATTTGGTGCGGACGGTAGCACAAGGCATCCCAAAGAGCCTGGAGGAAGAGAGCAATTATCACAGTATGAACACATTATTCATAAAATGACAGAAAGCAGCTACAGTTTGCTTCCAGCTGATGCTTTTATGCTATCTAATGTTTGGCACTGCTAGGTGACAGAATTTCTTTCTGAGCTCGAACACAAAGACACAAAGAAACCAGTCATAAACAACAATCTGTGAGTCTTACCACAGCGTTCTGCAGAAAGCATGGTAGGGGGGGACAGGTTGGCTGGCCGCTGGAGAGCCAAACAGTCCTGCAGCGAGAGCAGAGGCCAGCAGCAGCTGCAGAGGCCTCATGGTTGCAATGAAGCGGGTTTCTTCTATGTGGCAAGTGAGTGAGAGTGCTGGTTTGTTGCTCTGTAGAGTGTGAAGTATCACTGCAAAATGTGAGCTTATAACTGCGTGAGTAGATACATGTCCGAGGAAAAGTCTGATCTAAAAGGCTCGTCACGAGGGCCAGACATTTAGCAGATCAAAGATGCGAGCTCATGTCTTAAGTCACAGCTATTAGAGTTAATGACGAGTTATGTGCATGTGTTTGTGCTTATTTATTTCATACAGGCAATACTAATGCCCTGGGTCTGAGGTAAAACACTGATAAAAACCTGGTATTATAGCATACCATGATTAAGCACTTACATTTTTTAAATCTAAAATACTAAACATATTTAGACTAGTCCATACCCACTGAGTACAGCATACCATACCATGACTTAGTCATACCAAAAAAAAAAAAAAAAAGCAAAACAACATTGGTCCACAGGGGGAGCCACAGCGATCGGTCGCATTTTAGCCATTTTGAAGCATTTTTCTGTTGTTATAGCGCCACCCAGTTGCCAATTAGAGTTACATTTCTCCAGTCACCTTGAGGCGTCCTGTTCTACATATCTACCAAGTTAAGTAAAAATCCAT